>NW_027069583.1:136018-203508 GCF_002906115.3 Quercus suber | reverse complement strand
GGACTCAAACCTATGGGGAAACTAGATACTTACAGAAGAATGGAAGTGTTAGACAGAACCAAGGCATTGCATGGTCCTCGGACTCAAGCCTATGGGGAAACTAACTACTCAGCTATACCTGGGTACTAGACAGAACCAAGGTATTGCATGGTCCAAGAACTCAAACCTATGGGGAAACTAGATACTTACAGAAGAATGGAAGTGTTAGACAGAACCAAGGCATTGCATGGTCCTCAGACTCAAGCCTATGGGGAAACTAACTACTCGGCTATACCTGGGTACTAGACAGAACCAAGGTATTGCATGGTCTAAGGACTCAAACTCATGGGGAAACTAGCTACTTACAGAAGAACCGAAGGGTTAAACTAACTATTTACAGAGGAACCGAAGCGTTAGCTAGAACCGAATTGTGAGGCGATCCTCGGATTCATGCCTGAAGGATAGCTGATGGTCTCATGAGACCAAATCCAGAACGGAACAAAGGTATTGAGCAAAATATTAAAGTATGGCAAGAAAAATGAAGCATCAATAATTAGAAGCAAAATAGTGAATATTCATTTCAAATAGAAAGTATATAGTTTCGTTACAATGCCCCTGAGGCAAGAAGCAAAATGGAATGAAAAAGAAAGCAAATAACAGTGTCCCATGCCATATGCCATTTCCCTCCAACTCAGTAAGTAAATTGTCCTGAGGAGGCGTGTCAAAAGCCTTCAACCAACACCTAGGGACCTTGTCTCGGAGGGGCTACTTCAGAGGGCCCTCCCATGGTAAGGGTAATCGGAGGAACCGTGAGTGTGGCTGGGGAGCTAGCAAGAAGCCTTACCACCTCTTGGGGCACTTCTTGACCCTCGATTCTAGCCCCCTCCAACGCTCTATGGGGCTCGGCCTCCTCAAAAGGTCTGTCAGCTGCAGATGTGTCCTTAGTGGCTCCGTTATGACTTTCACTTGCCGCTGGTAATGCAGACCCCTCCTCGGAAGCAACAGGAACAACCTCACAAATTGCGGAAGGGTAAAATACTCTCTCCACCCTCCTAAGGTCAGACGAGACATCAACCCCTTCATGCCAGGTCTCATAACAGAAGTGCCCGCACACTGCAGGAATTTGAGCTTTGAGGGTGGCTTCGGCCTTGGCCACCCCCTCGGCGAAAGCCTCCTCTTCCGCCTGTCCTGCGGAGCGCTTAGCGTATATTCTCGCAAACACAGCCTCGTCTTTGGCCCTCACAACCTCGTCCCTGGCATACTCGACAATACCCCTTGCGCTGGCTGCCTCGGCCAACTTTTTCTTCAGGTCGACGATGTCCTCTTTGGTAATTCGTAGGTGGCCCTCGACATCCTGCCACCGCTTGGTCTGATCCTCGGCCTGCTTCATAGTCGTGGTTAGGTCAAGGGCCGCATTATCTCTGGCCTTTGTCATCTCCTCTAGATTTTCGATCGCCTCTTTTTTAGATCTACCTCAGATCTCTTATGGGTCCTCGCAGCCTTCAAGAACTTGTCACGCTCCTGCGCTAAAGCGTTACCTCGACAAAAGCCTCCTCGTCCAGCCTGAAAAGGGCCTGGACAGCCTGCCAACAAAAACAGGTGCGCCGTAAAGAGAAGGGAGGTGCTAAGCAATAAAGTTCAAGTAAGATAAACAGGTATCAAGGGACCCACCATGCCTAGATATCTCTTAAGGTTAAGGGCAACCTCTAGCCCACTCTTGTTCCCAAGTTCAGCCATGTCGGCGGGAAGGAGAAGAGACTTCTCTAGGGCATCGGCCACGAGGACCCGTAGGTATCAAAACCCTCCTCCCCGTCCGAGGGAACGGGCAGTAGGATTTTGAGGGGCTATTGTGGGGCCCGTAGGCCTGGTAGCCTGGGCCCATCTTGCATTTGGCCCAAGGCCCATGCTGAGGAGGGATGATCGTCCGAGGCTGGTGTATGAAGACCTATGTTTTTTTGGACCCCACCGAGGACATCCCTGTTCTCGGCGTACTGAGACTAATTTCAGGTGGGGGACAGGCCCAGAACAGGTTGTCACCTCCACACTAAATGCGCTCATCTAACCCCCCCTGGCCGCATTAATGGGGATGTAACCCCTTGATAGGGTAACATTGATCATTATGAACCACTAGAGTACTGATAAGGCCTCTGATGGGACGGACGGTCCGGGAGAAGGCAAATGGATGATCAATAGAAGGAAGAATTAGATAGGAGGAGGAGAACTATATATGAAGGGCGAGCAAAGCAGTTCGGGGAAGGGAGGAAAGGAGAAGGAACCTCCTCGGAAAAGTGCCGATGAGCTACCCTTAGTTGTAAATTGGGTTCACTCCCCTTCAATGGTGAAAAGTGGCTTGTGTTCCGTTACTAGTCTGTTAGGGCCTAACCCTTCGTCCCACTCTCTAGAAATGTATTGTTAGGGAACCTTTCTAAACTGAGTCCCTACAATAATAATAATTATTATTATATAGATATTGAAACCTGAACTAAGATTCAAAGCAAACTCTTCTTCTAATAGCTTCACTGGCTTTTCCTCCTCCTCTTTTGGCTGTAATGTCACACAATTACAATCCACATTACAGTAAAAGAAACAGAGAGAGAGAGAGATTACTGGCGGAGAAGGTGGAGGTTGCGGATAAAGCATGTTGACAAGGGCTTCATTGAATCTCCATGTTTTTGTTCACGATTCATTGGTTTAGAATATTGAGAAAGACAAAATTTCAGTTCAGTGGAAACAACAAGGCTGTTTCTGTCTGGTAATGCCCTTTAGTTTGGTAATTGCATTTGAGCTTTTCCCTACAACATACAACAGTCAATGGTGTTCTGAGTTTTTGTTTTTCTGAAATTTTTTAAAGGTTTTTCCGAGTTTGTAACCAGAAACCAAATTATTCTCAGCTCTTCTCATTATTTTATGGCAGCTTTATATACATGCACATCTGTAATTATTTTAAGTGAGCCTAAGTTTAACCAAATTTGCAGACAAACTTTAATTATTATTATTTTTTTTAGAAAAATAATCACTAATCTTTTAAAGTTAGATTTTTTTCTCATCATTTGATAGTGATCAATTTTGTTTTGTTTTGTTTATTTATTTTTTTGGTTATCAAAAATTTTTCCTTACCAAAGTTATTTTTTGTTTTTTAAATTTTGGTTCTCAACTATAAATATATATATATATATATATATTTTAAAAATATCTTTTGAGGTTGAAAGTAGATTGGATTTTTGTTGGTGTTAGTAATTGGACAATTAGGTAAAATTTTATTTATATAAGAGAATTTGTAGTAGCCTTTGACTCTAGAGTTTACTAGCTACCTCATGCATTTGCGTAGATACACTTAAAGAGATACAATAAGATACATAATATAATTCATATATATATATATAAATTTAAATACTCTTGATAGTTATTTTATATTTTGTTAATTTAAAAAAAAATTTATAAGATATTATTAGATATAAAATGTAAATTGTCTATTTTTTAAAAAAATTATTGATGAAGCATTTTTTTTTTTTACGATTCATTTGTTTAGACTCTTTGATTTTTGTACTTTATAACTCTCTTGGATGAATATTTATAATGTGGTCCATATTTGATTTAAAATTAAGAAATAAAACTATTTAAGAATAAATAATTTATAACACATGCCACAAAATTCGAGCTCTAATTTAGAATTTTAATTTGAGTTTCTCTCAGCTTCACTTATTTTTATTATAGATTGATCCCCCCAAAAAAAAGGTAAAGTAATATTTTATAGAATCTTGAGGGAGTGTCATTTATTGACAAAGTAAATTTCTTTTGGCATGAATTTTAGAATCTTGAATGAGTGTCATTTACCTAATCCACTGTGGATTTGTATTCTCATTTACCCCATGTTTAGGAGTTCATAAAAATGGAATGGAATGAGTAAAATAAAATAGGAAAGAATGACCACCGTACACTCTTGATGCAATGGTTACTCTACAAGTATAAGTGCTTGTAAGGCGTGGGGAGTAATAATCGAGGTTTAAGTCTCCCAGAGAGAGTTTCACACACATACACGATTAGATTATTCTAAAGTGGAATTTTTATCTTGTGCATAAAAAAAAAATGGAAAGGAATAAAATATTTATTTCACATGTTTGGATGTTTGAAAGAAAATAAATTGAATGAAAAATATCATCTTGTGAGAGTTGAATGTAAAGGAAATGAATGGAATATTTTCACAATTGCTAATGCATCATGATTTGATTAGTGCTAATAAATTTTTTTTTGTCAATAATAACGATGGAAAATGACAATTTCTTAATTGATTTCAACTTAATCATTTGTGATCTATCGAAATTGAACTCGCTTTTTAAATACCAAAATTCATCTAGTCAGATTCTATACAAAATTTTGCAATAATTTTCCTTTCAAATATACGACTCGAATAGTCTACTAGATACTCATCTTCTATTTTGTTTTGTATTCTAGTTTTTACAATATCCATGACTAAAAAACATTCACCAAATTGACAGTTTAATTATTGTAATTGAAAGTTGTGTTAAGTATAAGCAACTCAACATATACTCAATTATAAAGTCATCTTGTTGATGACAAGTTTGGTCTCTTCTCTCAACATAATAAGCATTCATATATATTGCTAGCCTTACAAAATAAATTTCATAGTGTCAGAGTAAAGTATCAATGTATCATCTTTGAAATTTTGGATAAGTGCTTTAGCGGATGAAATAAGATGAATGACATAAAGTCCTTACATAATATCTCAGCAACTCAACATTTGTGGGAAGAGAACTAGGATGATTAGCTATATTATCATTAAAAAAAACACAAAATTTTCTATCCACTTTATTTCCCAATTCTTAAATCCATAGACAGTGAGTACATTATTTCTACTAATCCAAGATGTTTAAATAAAAAGGGCATGATTGACAAAAATTGTTATCTTTATTAGGTGAATATTCAAGCTATGGAGGAAATAATGTGAACCAAGAAGGTTAAAAATTTCATATTGTTATTTTATTATATGCCTGGCATCCTTCTAATTAAAAGACCGAGTAGTGTTGTGAAAAGAAAAACATACATATAGAAAATCAAATTGAAAGAAAAAAGTTCGTACAATCCTTTACCTGGAGTCAGATAACGTCCAAATCCCAACTATTTAACTCAAATACTAAACAATCATATTCTCAACAAAACAAAACTAAATATACTAATGTCCAAATCCCAAATATTTAACTTTAGGTCTCAAATACTAAACAATCACATACTCAACAAAACAAGACTAAAAATACTAAACAATCAAAGTGTCATGCTAAACACAAATATGTATCAATCCTTTAATTTTAATTCTTGGGATAATGATATGTCTTGCAATCAAAGTGCACTTTGCTAGTCCTTTTTTTTTGGGGGGGGGGGGGGGTGGGAGAGGGGCTTGTTTGAACTTGTTGGTGACATGTTTTTCTTGAGATATATATATATATATAATTCCCTGCATTTTCAGCATTGTATTTAGTTAATCCTTGGTTTCGCCTTTTTTTTTTTTTTTTTTTGAGAAATACACACATAAGGAAGAGGAAAATAGGTTTTAACTTCTAACACAAATGCACATCACAAACTTTAATCAAAAGCAATCCTTGATTGTAGCTTGAATCAAGACATATCAATTGTCGTTGATTCAAGCCTAATTGGATCCTGGCTATTGTACATCATGGCCTTATTATAACTGGCATTATTAGCAAATAGCAACTGCTAGTGTATCCGCTATCTGGAGCTGGAATTAGAGAGTGATTACAGGGATTATAGTGTTATAGCATTCCTTAGGCATTTCATTTGGAGCTATGTGAATCCCTCCCTACAAAAGTCAGGTGGTTTTCGAATCCCCTTGTGAATCTGCTTAAAAATTCAAACAATCAAACAATCATGAAAATAAGCTAAATTTGGAATTTATGCATGACGCTATTTGCTTGTTGCAAATGATCCAGCATATGTACCTGACAGTTGCACTGGTTCAATCAACCACTGATATGCTACTACAGTTGCCTTGGTCATGATGGTAGCGTCCACCCTTCCCTTTATCTCTTTCACATCATCACTCAAACTGATGATCTTCTCTTTGACGACCTTTAAATCAGCTCTAATTTCTTCCACCTTCTTCTCCAAAATATTTAACCTATTGAAAGGTCCCAACCATTTGGATAGTCCCAACCGATTGGAAAGGTAGTAGGTACCACATCCTACAGCCAAAATCTGGGCTCCATATCGAACATAATGCTTGTATTTCCAAAGGAGTGCAAGAGGAGCAATCGGAATCAAGACAGAAGCACCTGGCCTATACACAACAACAACAACACATGAAAAAAAAAAAAAGGCCTAAACAAATTGAATGCATTGATGAATGGAGAACATATCAAAAAAACAGAGAAATTTCTTTAACCAAATAGTAGTCAATGATTGTTCCTTTCAAAAATCTTGTAAGGTATCTGTTGCATATTCTCTCTAAAAGGTGGTCAATGATTGTTTGGTTTAAAAAATAAATTAATAAACATTCTTTTCTCATTGCGTTATGCCTATATAAACATATTTACATGAAATAATCGGTTCCTTGTTGTCCTTTAGGGGGGGAAATATCACACACACAGAGGAAATCATCAGGACAAAATATACACATTTATTAAGAAGGAACAAGAAAACCATTGAATAGGAACTTCCTCTGTCAAACAGAGGACATCGTGACTACTAGGAACTTCCTCTTTCACACAGCAGTACAGCTACATGTATAGCACACAAATTTGAGATTCAAACCAATGGCAAAGGAAAAAAAAATATTAATAATAGAGGAAGGCAAGAATCAGGCTGAAACTTGGGGAGATTTGAATGAGTATAGAAAAATCTTCCCAAAACTCTCCCTCTCTCTCAAGCCATACTTTCTCTTTCTCTAAAACCCATACACCTATACTTTCTATGTTCAATGTATCATTTCTCAGATCTCTCTCTTTGACTATCATATTATTACATGTGCTTTAGTTTGTGAAACTGACAATGAAGTATATTGTTATGTTTTAATGATAAAAAACTAGCCTAATTTAAATTGTAATCACTACAAGAAAAAAGATATAATACAACAAGTATTATTGCAACAAAAAAAAAAAAAAATTTTTTTTAAACTCAAATAACCTATTGCAACGAGATTTTCAAAGTAAATTGTTGCAATATATAAATCATTGCAATAAATGGAATTTATTACAACGAAAATCTAGTGTTGCATAAACCTATTATTTTCTTTAATTAAAAAAAAAAACCCCTATTACAATGAGATTTTCAAAGTAAATCGTTGCAATTTATAAATCGTAGCAATATATGAAATTTATTGCAACGAAAATATAGTGTTGCATAAACCTATTGCTTCGAAGTTTATTACAATAACTTGCATCGACCTTTTTGTTATTGCAATAACACCTATTGCAACGATATTAGTTGTTATTGTAACGACTTTTGTCATTGTATTAAGTCTTTTTTCTTGTAGTGAATTAGAATTTAGGACTCTAATCCAAACACATCAAACAAGCAAAGCAATTATATGAAAAACATAGAGTGGAATGAATCTAAACCCTAAACCTTAGCAATTTTAACTATTGCATCTCTACTATCACATATGCCTTTACATTATACACTAGAGGTCTCCCCTATAAACTCAAAAAAGTGAAGGAATAATAAGAAATGGAAGTTAAACTTACTTAATCGAACCAAATTTTGTGATCTTGCTAGTACGAATGCTTCCATCAACATTTGGACCATTTCCTCCTCCTCTAAGTTTTCCACCGACTTTTCCATTTCCTCCTCCTCCTCCAGGTGTTCCATCGACTTTGCCATTTCCTTTTGCTCCTCTAGGTGTTCGATTGACTCTGCCATTTCCTCCTCCTCCTCCAGGTGGACGGGGTTTTCTATGCTTCCCAATCACAGTAATAATACGTTTTATGCTTCTCCAAACAATCGGAGTAGACATGGATCTAAATAGAACAATTTAAATTAAAACAATTCTGTTGAGGTACAAATTTTCGAGCCTTGATTTTTATTATCCCACTCGCAAAAATACCCACATGAGCCCACGCATTATTCAAAGCCCACTACGATGTGGCAAATCCAAAGTCCCACTACGACGTGGCAAATTCAAAGTCCCACTACGACGCGGCACCTTTACAAAGCCCATTATGATGTGGCACCATTTACAAAGCTTGTTACGATACGACACTTCTACTAAGTCCGTTGCTATACGGCAATATTTTTACGAAATCTCAAATCATTTTACAAAGCTCAAATACTTGTTTGGCACTATTTTACAAAACCCAAATAATTATTTGGCACTATTTTACAAAGCCCAAATAGAATAGAATTACAAATATAATAAAAAAAAAGTATAAATTTCTAAAATAAATTTAAAAAACTAAAAAAATAAAAAATTTTAGCATCTAAGGGTCCGTTTGGTTCACATAAAATAATTTCCGAAAAATAGTTTATTTTCCGGAAATGCTATTTTTAGGAAAGGAAAATATTTTCATGTGTTTGATTCTATTTTGAAAATGCTATTTTCTTACTATTTTTCACATTTTCTCAGTTATTTTCTCATCATCCAAATAAATTTTATTACAAACAATTTCAAAATCATAGCCAATTCAACAACAAATTCCGGCAATCAAAATCCATAACCACCAAAACATCACCACCACACCACCACAACAACAACAACAATCAAATTATAAAAAATAAAAAAAATAAATAAATAAAACTGAAAGATTGAGGAAGAGAGAGCGACGGGTCTGGGTCGATGACGAGATCGAGGTTCGTGGAAAGGCGAGATCGTGGAGGCGATGGGTCGGTGGTCGAAGGCGATGGGTCTGTTTCGAGGATCGGCGAGATCGAGGAGGCGATGGGTCTGGGTTCGTCGGTTCGTGGGTCGAAGGTGATGGGTTGCTCTGGGTTGCTCGTGCTGATGCTCGTGGGTCTGGGTTCGTCGGTTCGTGGGTCGGCGGTTGCTCGTGCTGGCTTGGTCTTTCTCGCCAGCGGTTCGTGGGGCTTGGTCGCCAGTCTGGGTCTCTCTCTCTCTCTCTCTCTTCCTCTTCATGCTCTCTCTCTCTTTTCCGGAAAATTTCATTTGAAATGAAAATAAAAGGGGAAAACAATTTCAACTTTGACTCGTGGTCAACAGAAATGAATTTCCGAAAATGCTATTTTCCATGCGCAACCAAACACCCGCATTTACAGAATTGCATTTCCGCAAGTAATTTTCACCCAAAACAAACACAGCCTAAAACCCAAAAAACCCACTCCATCAAAACTTACATATGCTAAAAATTTTGAGATTTTGCTACAATGCTCTCTCATTTTTTGAGAGTGCACTATAGCAAGATGTTATCATTTTTTATTAATTTCTTTCTTTCTCTCTTCTGTGCTTGTCTTCTTTCTCCTCTCTCACTTCTCCTCTGTCACACCATCTCACCCAAGTTTCATCCTCTCCATCTCACCATCTCAGCCAACTCTCACCATCTTCTTCCTAAAAAGCTCACAAAAAACACCCAAACATCCCAACAAATTACCCAAAAACTCAACGACAAAAACCTCATAGACAACATCAAATTGCCCTTTGTAAATCATACTTGAAACCCAGAAAAAATCCCACTGCAATCACATAGAAACCCAACCAAAAAACCAAAAAGTTAGCATAGAAAAATACCCAAAACCTCATTGAAAATACCCATAAAATACAACCAAAATAAATAAACACAGAAAGATAGCTTCCAAAACCCAAAAAATCAATCCTAAAACTTCCTCTATACACACCACCAAAAATAGTCCCAAAACCTAGCAACAAATCACTAAAAAACCCTCAAAATATCATTGCAAATTCACTACTGAGATCATTTGTGGTGGTTTGCGTTGGCGTTGGTTGGGTCCCGTGGTGGAACAAGGAGGCTTTGCCTCATTTGGATTGATGTCTAGGCTTTGATCGGGTTTGAATTCAGAGATAAAGCAGAGAATGAAGTTGTTGAGTGTCATGGTTAGAGTTGATGAGCTTGAAAAGGTCAAGCCATGGAGGTTTTGAGAGCAGAATATCAGAGAAAGGGAGAAGCTTCTAGACCAGGTTAAGAAAGATGGAGAGACAGTGGGAGAGAGAGACAAAGGGAGAATGAGAAATAATTAAAAAAAAATGAATAAAAATATTAAAGAAAGAATATTTAAATGAAGTTGTAAAAAAAAAAAAAAAAAAGAATGTTTGATGTTTGGTATATTGTAAAATGAGGTGTTCAAATTGTAAAAGTAGTGTTTTAAGATTGTAAATGCTAAAAAATTTAGAAGTCTTGATACGAATGCTCTTAGAAAGCTATGCTTTTTTTTTTTTAAAAAATCTAATTTAGAAATCCATAACTTTTTTTTTTTTAATAACAAATCTATATTTTTTTTAGTTAGAAAGCTATGATTTAAAAAAAAAAATTATTTTAGAAATTTATACTTTTTTGTATTATATTTGTACTTTTTTTTTTTTTTTTGTATTATAGATTTCTAAAAAAAACAAAAATAGAAAGAATAGACAAGACAAAATAAACGAGAATGGCACTGAAGGAAAAGCCCCGGCCCCATNTTTTATAATATTTTTAAAGTGATCAATTAGATATTCTAAATTCAATCATCATGAAATTGAAAAGAAGAGAAAAAGGAATATATATATATATATATATAATATAAAGTGTGTGTTTGGCATGGCTTAAAAAAGTCAGTTTTTTTTTTTTTACTATTCAGTTTATTTTTGCTACTATCTATTAGTCTCATTGCACTTTTTGATACTATTCATGACTCCATTGTATTATTTTAATTACATTTTAGCTTTATCTACAGTACTTTTAGCAAAAAAATTTCAAAAATAAACGAAAAACCTTTTTTTTTAGAAATTAAGCACTGCATATAACAAAAGTAGATAGGAAAACCTTAATTGTGTTAATTAATTGTCAGGTACTCATGTGTTAATAGGTTAAATTATATCATTCCATTTATTATATTAATTATCTATATATGATGCACTAATTATTCATGTGGGGAAAATTTTTGTCTCAAGATTAAGTGTTGTACTTGTAATCATTTTTGGCTTGGAGAGTCCCACATTGGAAGAATTTCCTTCCTCTTTCTACCTTATAAGGCATGAGCCAATAGAGTTAGAGTACTACTATGATGCACTAATTATTCATGTGGGGACAATTTTTGCCTCAAGATCAAGTGTTGCACTTGTAATCATTTTTGACTTGGAGAGTCTCACATTGGAAGAATTTCCTTCCTCTTTCTACCTTATAAGGCATGAGCCAATGGAGTTAGAGTACTATCTTATAAGGCTTGGAGAGTCCCACATTGGTACTCTAACTCCATTGGCTCATGCCTTATAAGGTAGAAAGAGGAAGGAAATTCTTCCAATGTGGGACTCTCCAAGCCAAAAATGATTACAAGTGCAACATTTGATCTTGAGGCAAAAATTGTCCCCACAATTCATATAACATAAATTTATTTATTAATTTTCTATAAAATTTATTTGGAATGCAAATTATAAATTAAAAAAATCATTGATTTGGAATATATGACTCTCTTCCAACAGTGTAATAGCCTAAGTTCGTGCTATATAACTAAACACAGTAAATGTATTTTTTTTTTCATGTATTAATCATTTATAGTTGATGAACTAAATATTTATATAAAAAAATTTATTATTATTTTTCTAAGATTTATATTAAAAAAATTTTTTTCATGTATTAATCATTTATAGTTGATGAACTAAATATTTATATAAAAAAATTTATTATTATTTTTCTAAGATTTATATTAAAAAAAATTGTTTCTTGCTCAAATTGAGTTGCTTTGACAATAATCGAAATAAAGTCTAGCAAAACGTAAAAGAACACCTAATAACACGCTACATAGATAATAAAAAAAAAAAAAAAAATCTTAAATTAGTGAAAATAATTAAATATTTATCAATTTATTCAAGCAATTGTTTCACATTTTAAATGATATTATTTTAATAATCTGCGCATCCTTTTTTATTTTCATTTTTTATGATATATGAAAGGGAGAAAATACATGCTAGGATGCCTTTTGTGGTTGAACGGGCCATATATTGTCCACAGACGTCAGGATGGGCGAGCCCGTCGTGTGGACGGACCGGATACGGACGGAGCGAAGGAAGGTGGGCTGGTTAGCCATGGGCCTGTTGGACCCCTTAGTGGGGATATTTTGGCCTACTCTCATAAGGCCCTAAACAGAGTCCTTGCGCTAGTTGGACTCTGAAAATCTTATATATTTGGTAAAGATCTTCCCTATAAGGGGGAGATCTGTCCATCACGTTTAGGATTCTACAAGAAGAGTCCTATAAGGAAAAGACTTCCGCACCAAGAAAGAGATGTCAACCCTCTACTACTATAAAAGCCCCAATACCCTCACAAACCAAGATATGCATTATTTTACCCTCTCTAGCACTCTAGAGTTGTGAGAATACTTTCTGACTTGACCTTCGGAGGGTATTTGGCCGGCATCACACCGGTGCCCTTTGATAGGTTTTCTCCTTTGATAGGTTTTCTCCTTTGCTTTGTGCAGGTTAACATATAAGCGAAAAGGGCATTGTGCGACTCATTGGTGAACTTCTCAGCTTCATCAGTTGGCGCCGTCTGTAGGGAACTCGTAAGAAGAAAGCAGTCAGACGTTGCTTCATCCTTGAGACAGAAGAGTTGCATGGTGCTCACTCGCTCGATGGCAACAACCAATGACATCCAAGGAGAGGGACTACCTACGACCGCACTCGAAAGACAGGTTCGAACCCTCACTACGGCCGTAGAGCGTCTCACCAAACAAAATCATGACCTAGAAGAACAGCTGCGTCAAAGAAACACAGCACCCCATAACCAGAGGGAGGATCAGGAAGGTACCAGCGCCATGCAAAGAGAACGAGAAGGGCCTGAAGGGAGTAACGCCCCAAGCAGGCCAAAACGACAAAACATGAGCCTCCCATCCCTCATGGATGCGACGACCCCGCCTATGTTCGCAGAGATGCAGGCAATGAAAGAACAGATGGAAGTCATGATGAATGCCCTAAAGGGACGAGTGTCCAGCGATCTGGATGACCTAGTGAACCGGACTGACTCTCCATTCATCGGACCCGTCAATTCCTTCCCCCTACCACACAAGTTCCGGATGCCACAAATAGAGAGCTATGATGGGGTCAAGGATCCCCTAGACCACCTGGAGACATTCAAGACCTTGATGCATCTACAAGGGGTACCGGACGAAATCATGTGTAGGGCCTTCCCAACCACATTGAAGGGTCCCGCGAGGATTTGGTTCAGTCGGCTGACACCGAACTCCATCAGCACTTTCAAAGAATTAAGCGCTCAGTTCACCTCGCACTTCATAGGGGGACACAGGTACAAGAAGTCCACAGCGTGCTTAATGAGCATTAGGCAGAGAGAAGACGAGACGCTAAGATCCTACATAACCCGCTTCAATAAGGAAGCACTCTCAATTGATGAAGCCAACGACAAGATACTGGTGGCAGCTTTCACGAACGGATTGCGGAAGGGCAAGTTTTTGTTCTCACTATACAAAAACGACCCCAAAACCATGTCAGAAGTACTCTACAGGGCCACCAAGTACATGAACGCGGAAGACGCACTACTTGCACGGGAGGAAAGGCCTAGGAAAAGGGAACGCCAGGTGGACGTGCGTCAGGATCAAGGGCAGAAAAGACCAAGGACAGGAGACAGAAGGGACGAAAGGCACCCTAAACCCCCGAGCGGGAGGTTCACAAGTTTCACCCCCCTGAACGCCCCGATTGACCAAGTTTTGATGCAAATCAAAGACGAGGAGACACTAACATTCTCGGGAAAACTAAAGAGCGACCTAAGCAAACGGCCGCGAGACAAATATTGTCGTTTCCGCCTAGATCATGGCCACGATACAGCCAATTGCTACGACCTAAAGCAGCAGATTGAAGCCCTCATTAGACAAGGAAAGTTGCAAAAGTTCGTCAACAAAGAGAAAGCAGATCATAATCGCCAGGAGCCGGCCCCCCAACGGGATAACGAGCGTCCTAGACCCCCCATCGCTGACATAAGGATGATAGTGGGAGGGACCGCGTCTACCGGTTCTTCCAAAAAAACTCGAAAAACGTACCTCAGATCGGCCCTGAACGTCAATCTAACAGGCTCGAGGCCTAATACCACACGGGTGGAGAGCCCTATCATTGGGTTCACCGAAGAAGACGCAAGGAGACTCCATCATCCGCATGACGATGCGCTGGTCGTCAGCATACGTGTGGGGGACTACAATGTCCACCGAGTACTAATCGACAACGGCAGCTCAGCAGACATTCTATACTATCTAGCATTCCAGCAAATGGGAATAGACAGAGCACGATTAACGCCGGCGAGTGCCCCACTCGTCGGCTTTAGAGGGACCAGGGTATTCCCAATAGGCTCTATCACACTCCCTGTAACGGTGGGCGATTACCCGCAAGAACTCACTAGGAATGTAATGTTCCTCGTGGTGGATTGCTCCTCCGCTTACAATGGTATTCTCAAATGACCCACACTTAACTCATGGAAAGCAGCAACATCAACATACCACCTAATGATCAAGTTCCCAACAGACTATGGGATTGGGGAATTACGAGGAAATCAGGCAACCGCCCGAGAATGCTACATTGCCATGCTGGAAATGGAAGATCATCATCAGGCAATGTGCATAGAAGAGTAGCGGACGGTAGCAGAATCGGTCGAAGAGCTGGAGGAGATAACGCTCAACGAATCTAAACCAGAACGGACGACCAGAATAGGAACATTGGCCTGCCAGCCTGTATGCCAAGCCCTCATAACATTCCTCAGAAGGAACCAAGACGTCTTCGCATGGAACCACAAAGACATGCCTGGGATCGATCCCTCTGTCATAGTACACAAGCTGAACGTGAACTCTTTAACCCCACCAGTCCGGCAGAAAAAGCGAGTGTTCGCTCCCGAACGGGACAGAGCAATAGCGCAAGAGGTCGGAAAACTACTCGAGGCGGGTTTCATTAGGGAAG
The DNA here is from genome assembly GCF_002906115.3 of Quercus suber. Taxonomy (NCBI): domain Eukaryota; kingdom Viridiplantae; phylum Streptophyta; class Magnoliopsida; order Fagales; family Fagaceae; genus Quercus; species Quercus suber. Next base: position 188,444 of record NW_027069583.1, on the reverse strand, counting down.
TATATTACCCGGAGTGGTTGGCGAACGTGGTCATGGTCAAGAAGGCTAGTGGAAAGTGACGAATGTGCGTCGACTTCACGGACCTTAACAAAGCATGCCCAAAGGATAGCTACCCCCTCTCGCGGATAAATGCACTGGTCGACTCCACGGCCAGACACCAGCTCCTAAGTTTTATGGATGCCTTCTCGGGCTATAACCAGATCAAGATGAAGGAATCTGATCAGGAGAAAACGTCCTTTGTCACCAACCAAGGCCTCTTTTGCTATAAGGTGATGCCATTCGGACTCAAGAACGTTGGGGCGACGTATCAAAGGCTAATGGACAAAATGTTCGCGCACCAGATAGGGAGGAACATACAGGTCTACGTCGATGACATGCTAGTCAAGAGCCTATTCGAAAAAGATCACCTGAACGACCTCCAGGAGACGTTCGATACCTTACGTTCATACAACATGAAACTAAATTCGGGCAAGTGCGTATTCGGGGTAACAGCAGGAAAATTCTTGGGTTTTATGGTGTCCCAAAGAGGAATAAAGGTCAATCCAGAGAAAATACGGGCCATCATGGAGCTTGCACCGCCGAGGACAGCAAAGGACGTACAGAGCCTGAACGGCAAAGTTGCCGCTTTAAACAGGTTCGTCTCAAAAGCAACGGACAGGTGTCTACCATTCTTCCGCGTCCTAAAGAAATCATTCGAATGGACGGAGGAGTGCCAGAAGGCATTTGAAAATCTGAAGAAATACCTTGCCTCGCCACCTTTGCTCAGCCCCTCCAAACCAGGAGAAGACCTCTACTTATACCTAGCAGCTTCGCAGGTGGCAGTAAGCGCGGCCCTAGTAAGAGAAGAGGAAGGGACTCAGCGACCCGTCTATTTCATAAGCAGGGGGTTCCGGGGGGCTGAAGAAAGGTACCCCCACATGGAAAAACTCGTCTTCGCACTGATAACCGCAGCCCGAAAACTGAAACCATACTTCCAAGCCCACAGCATCATCGTCCTAAAAAATTAGCCCCTAAAAAGGGCAATGAGCAGCCCCGAAGCAGCCAAACGAATGGCCCTATGGGCGATAGAGCTTAGCGAGTTTGACATCCACTACCGACCGCGAACCGCAATAAAGGGCCAAGCAGTGGCTGACTTCATCGGCGAATACACGCAAACGGAGCAGCAGAAGCCACAAGCCCTCAGACCATGGAACATCCACACGGATGGATCATCCAACAAGCAAGCCGGAGGCGCCGGCGTAGTAATTCAAACCCCCGACGGGGATAAAATCGAGTGCATGATCCGATTGGACTTCCCGACGACCAATAATGAGGCCAAATATGAGGCATTGTTGGCAGGATTATACCTAGCAAAGGCAGCAGGCGCCGAGGCCATGGTTGTACATTGCGATTCGCAGGTAATAGTCAGTCAGATTAGTGGCGCCTATGAGTGCAGGGGGGAAAAGATGAAGAAATACTTGGAAGAAGTCAGGAGAAGGATCGACCCCCTCCAGGTCACATTCGTCCAAATCCCAAGGGAGGAGAACGAATGTGCTGACCGGCTCATGAAAGCCGCCTCTGCAGAGGTCATGACGGCCCCCAACAAGGTGCTATCGTTCATCCAGGATTCCTTAATCATTGACAGTAGGGCAGAAGTGCAGGAAGTAAACCCAGAATACGATTGGACTACGCCACTAACAGCCTACCTGAAGGAGGGCATGCTCCCAGACAACAAAGACGCAGCCAGAAAACTGAAAGTCCGGGCTTCGCGGTTCATAATAATCAATGATGTCTTATACAAAAGGGGATTCTCACGACCATACCTAAGGTGTTTGGACCACGAGGAAGCGGACTATGTAATGAGGGAGGTCCATGAAGGTATCTGTGGAAAACATTCGGGGGCGCGGTCTTTAGTGCACAAACTGATCCGGGCAGGATACTATTGGCCTACAATGCAGAAGGACGCACAAGCCTACGTCAAGACTTGCGACAAATGTCAAAGGTTTGGTAACCTAATTAGGCAACCAACCGAAGAACTGACACCCATGACGGCCCCTTGGTCGTTCGCCCAATGGGGGCTAGACATCATGGGCCCTCTCCCGACGGCCGTGCGACAGCTGAAATTCTTGGTGGTAGGGATCGACTACTTCACTAAGTGGGTCGAGGCGGAAGCTCTGGCAACTATCACGGAGAAAAACATCAGAAGTTTCGTATAGAGAAATATCATATGCAAATTCGGGATACCAAGGGTCCTCATTTCTGATAACGGGAAACAGTTTGACAACAAGGCATTCCAAGATTTCTGCTCGGAGTTAGGCATCAGAAATCACTACTCGTCACCTGCACATCTGCAGGTGAATGGGCAAGTTGAAGTCACGAACCGGTCCCTGCTCAAAATCATCAAGACCTGGCTCGAGGGGGCAAAAGGCATCTGGCCCGATGAGTTACCAAGTATCTTGTGGGCATATCGCACAACGGCAAGAACACCCACGGGAGAAACACCATTCAGACTGGCATACGGGAGCGAGGCTGTCATTCCAGCAGAGATAGGTCTTACAACTTATCGAGTGGAGAGTTACAATGAAGACAAGAACGACGGGGCTTTGCGGCTACAGCTAGACCTAGTCGACGAAGTCCGGGCTACAGCTGAACAAAGGATGGCCCGATACCAAAACCTCATGGCAAAATACTATAGCTCCAAAGTCAGACGCAGAGACTTCCAGATTGGGGACCTTGTGCTACGGAAGGTAATGGGAGCAGCTAAAGATCCTTCACAAGGAAAACTTGGCCCAAACTGGGAAGGACCTTACAAGATCTCATCTTGGTAGAGAAAAGGGACCTACCACCTCGAAACCATGGACGGGCGGAAACTGCAACACCCGTGGAACACAGAGCACCTATGGAGATACTACCAATAAAGACGACATGAAGGGGCACCAACCCCCCCCCCCCCAAGCATTCCAGCTTATTTCTAAAGTTTTCAGTAGTTTTTGCTTTGAACAACTATTTTTATTTATTTTTCTATGCTTTTACTTTGAACAAATCTCTCTACCAGTGCCTTTTTAAGCCCAAGGGGGCAGACACCTTTTTCCTATAAAGACTTCTTTCAGACTCTACTAAATTTTTCCTGCTTAATCTAGTTAATTCAATATCATACGGTTAAAGAGACTGTCCACAAGATGGACGGATCATCCAAAGAGGATGCAAACATTGAAGTCCAGATGATGGACGGACCAATAAGGTTGTCCACAAGATGGACGGATCATCCCAAGAGGATGAAAACCTAAGACCAGATAATGGACGGACCGATAAGGCTGTCCACAAGATGGACGGATCGTCCTAAGAGGATGAAAACCAAGTCCAGATAATGGACGGACCAGTAAGATTGTCCACAAGATAGACGGATCATCCCAAGAGGATGCAAACGTTAAAGTCCAGATGTTGGACAGACCAGTAAGGTTGTCCACAAGATGGAAGGATCATCCCAAGAGGATGAAAACATTAAAGTCCAGATAATGGACGGACGAGTAAGACTGTCCACAATATGGACGGATCATCCCAAGAGGATGAAAACCTTAATAGTCCAGATGATAGACGGACCAGTAAGACTGTCCACAATATGGACAGATCGTCCCAAGAGGATGAAAATCTTAGTAGTCCAGATGATGAACGGACCAGTAAGACTCTCCATAGGATGGACGGATCATACTAAGGATGAAAACCTTAAGTCCAGATAGTGGACGGATAAGTAATAGTGTCCGCATAATGGACGGATCACCCAAAAAGGCTGGTAGATAAGTCCGGATAGTGGATGGACAAGTAACAGCGTCCACAAGTGGACGGATCAACCTAAATGGACGGTAACTACTAAGTCCACATAATGGACGGACCCAAGATAACGTCCGCAAATAGGACGGATCATCCAAAGGGGATGGAATAAGCAAAGTCTACCCAATGGACGGGTTCAATAAGCTAAGCTTACCTAATAAACGGACCATTCAAAAGCAAATGGTATTTCCATAAAGTCACACAAATCATCCTAAGAGATAACGACTTTTGGTTAAGCAATTAATGAACGGAGGAACCATATAAGCGGAACGGAGTTCATTTTAACATGAAAGTACGCTTTAAAGATAAAAAACATGCATTCCACAAAGATAAAACAAAAGGTCAACAGACCTTGCAAAAAATAAACATACTGAACGATCAATGTATATACAAACCCCACAAACATGACGGGTGTTAAAAATTGTTCCGCACTTAAAAAAAAATAAAAAATAAAAGGAATAATCAAACAAGACTAAGTTATTACAAGTCAAGCTCCATCTCCCTCTTCAGCTGGACGGTCCCCAACGTCTTTGGCCTGGCTATCCGCAGCAGTTTGATCCATAGGAGCTTCGCGGACAAAGACGTTCTCGTCGAAGAGAGCATCAGTATCCTCCGACTGAACGGGCTGGGCGGTTGACGGCTCAGGGGTAGTGACGACGACGGTGGATAAGTTTATCTCTGGGTACAACGCCCTCACCTGATGGAGAGCATCGTCGAACCCGTCGTTAAAGACAAGACTCAGCTCCGCAATAAGGGCATCGGAGTCGTGGTACTCGTGCACGGCATCCTCCTTGGCCTAACGGACTTCATTGTCTTTATCCACCAAGTCTCTCTTCAGACGGTCCGTCAGTTGGATGGCCTCGTCCCGGTCCGTCTCGGCCATCTTTAGCTTTTTCTCCTGGACGGCCTTCCAAGCCCTGAGATCGAGCAGCTCCTCCTCCATCACTTTGGCTTTCCCACGAATCTGGCCAATGGTTGTCTCGTGGTTGAGACACCGTCCCATCAAGCCTTTCATCATAATCATAGCCTGAGGGATAACGAAGATGCATAAGTAAAATATTAAGAGAACGATGAACGGATGGAACAAGGACGACAGAGTAGTTACCTGAGCAATGTTGAAGAGGCCCGTCTCCCCCATCGCCTCCGTCGAGTGATTCCCAAGATCCTCGTAGTCATTGGTGGTAATGATCGACGACAACCTCTCCAAGGCATATTTGGAATCCTCATGGAGCAAGACGGGTGGCTTCTTTTGCTCGTCATACGGACCCGTCATCAGCCCCTTGCCCGCACCATGCTTTGCCGGAGTGACTGACTTACTCCCCTCAGCCATCAAGCCGACGATCGGCTCCAGGGGGACCTTGGGCTGCTTTGGTGGACGGTCACCCTTCACGGGCAACTTCCTCTTTAAATTTTGCTTGCTGGAGCTCATCCCCATGGGGTCCGTTCCAGTCTGTTTGTTCTTCGCGGCCTGGAGTCTTATGGCTCTTCGCCTCTTTGCGTCCTCCATCTCTGAAAAAGGTTGACGGACTAAGAAATAATAATAATGACGGTAAAAGAAAAAAAAAAGAAGTCATAAGGGTCGACGGACTCACGTAGACGGGTCTGCTTCTCGTACTTTAAAGCCGCCGGGGTTGGCTCAGGACCATCACAATACCAGTGGATTGTGTTGAGGTTGACGAGCTTGGCCCACGTCCGTTCCTCGGGTTTTGTCTTTGAAAAAATTCTCTCAAGGAAACTGAATTCCTCAAGTGTAATTTGGGGACGCCGTCGAACTGCATCAAAGAGGACGGACGTTAGAAACATTATAATAATTATTAAGCTGCACAGAGTCATTTATGACGGGCCATACCAGATGGGTTTAAAATGCCCCAAACTGTGTCGACGGGCATGAAGTCCGTCTCCCCTGGATAACACATCCAATCATCTCATTCTATGAAAAAGTAACGACTCTTCCAGTCTCTATTTGAGTCCGGGGTTTCATAAATTACTTTCAGGACGGGGCTCCTAGGAACGAAGCTATACATGCCCCTCGATTTGTCTATCTCGTCCGGACGGTAGCAATGGAGGAATTCTTTTATTGTAAGCCTTCTCCCACCATCCGACATGGCTCCATACAGAACCTCCATCGCGATGAAAACTCTCCAGGCCTTAGGGGACACCTGGCTGACGGATATACCTAAGTAGTTTAAGAGTTCGCGGTGTAACGAACTCAACGGGAATCTCAGGCCAGCTTTAAGCACCTGTTCGTACACACCTACCCCGTCAACTCCTTCGTAATAACATTTTTCTGACTTATAGGGTAGACGGAGTGGGATGTGATCTGGGATTTGGTAGCGGACCTTAAGTGTGTTAAAATGGCCCTCCTTGATAGTGGATGTAAAGGCGTGTACCGTCCACTCTGGGGGCAAGATGAACTCCCTAAGTCCATCAGCTCCCACGATGGACCTAACTACTTGCTCTTCGTCGTCAGCTGATCCCTCTTGGATTTTGATCATCTCCAGGCCCTCATGTGTTGAGGACGAAGAGGATGATGACGGACTACTCTCGCTCGGGACGTCGTGGTCTTTGGGACCTGACGGGTATACCCTTTCGTAATCCGCCCTGTCACGAACGACCGACTGATTACTCGACGCACTAGACATGGCCTATAGGTAATGACAGAACCTAAGACTCTGACGGGTTTGGAAAGAACGACGGGCACATGAAGTAAAGAAATAAATAAGAGCTAAAGAAAATTAAAAGATGACGGATATGAAATAACTCACAAGAAGATTGAAGCAAGATGTGGCAGGCGACGAATATGTGAGTGAACGAACTGTTCTCTGACAGGTGTGACGGACTCGCTCTGACAATTTCTTCCAGCAACAAGTGGGGAAATGAGGGGCGGGGGATTGGTATTTATAAGGGAGGTGCACGGAAGACGAAGCGACGCCTCGTTCCAAAACAACGGCCATTGACAGGATGACACTTGGCACAGCTCATTAATGCATTAGCTCCTGATCCAGCATTGTATGAATGAAAGTTCACGGACATAGGAGTCATGGAGACATGACCGAGTTTTAGATCCGTCACCCCATGGGTCCGTTCTCTTATGCATGACGAACCCATCGGGTGAGGGGGCAACTGAAAGGGAGAAAATACACGCTAGGATGCCTTTTGTGGTTGAACGGGCCATATATTGTCCACAGACGGCAGGATGGGCGAGCCTATCGTGTGCACGGGTCTCCAGTGGACGGATCTCGTGTGGACGGACCGGATACGGACGGAGCGAAGGAAGGTGGGCTGGTTAGCCAAGGGCCTGTTGGACCCTTTAGTGGGGATATTTTGGCCCACTCTCATAAGGCCCTAAACAGAGTCCTTGCGCTAGTTGGACTCCGGAAATCTTATATATTTGGTAAAGATCTTCCCTATAAGGGGGAGATCTGTCCATCACGTTTAGGATTCTAAAAGAAGAGTCCTATAAGGAAAAGACTTCCGCACCAAGAAAGAGATGTCAACCCTCTACTACTATAAAAGCCCCAATACCCTCACAAACCAAGGTATGCATTATTTTACCCTCTCTAGCACTCTAGAGTTGTGAGAATACTTTCTGACTTGACCTTCGGAGGGTATTTGGCCGGCACCACACCGGCGCCCTTTGATATGTTTTCTCCTTTGCTTTGTGCAGGTTAACATATAAGCGAAAAGGGCATTATGCGACTCATTGGTGAACTTCTCAGCTTTATCAATATACAATATAATTTAATTGATTCCCAAGTATGATAACACATAATAATATTATAGGCATTGGATCTAAGACAAGGTTTTACAAAATGTTTAAAATATAATGCACATCTCTTGTAAGATATCGATTAATTGTTATTAACTGTAATTGTAAAATGTTCAGCAGACATGACAAGTCCAATATATTATTAACGCTTCACAGCTCCAATACCATTCTCTAAACGTTCAATATGGCTGAAAAGATAGCAAGCAAATATGTATCTCAAGATCACAAGAAAGAACAAAAAAGGTATTGAATTTAGAAAACAAAAAATTGCTTAGATAATCGATTGTACTTTGTGCTTGTGACTTTTTCACTCTTCTAAGATACTAGAATATGAAACAAAGTCCATATCAACAAAAGAATATGAAACAAAGTCTAGCAAAAGATTAAAATAATAATAATAACATGCAATAAAGAATAGCAATACTTGTATGCTTAAAATAATGAAATATTTTTCAATTTATTCAAGTAATTAATTCATATTCTTAATTAAATTCTAGCAATTTATGCTTCCTTACTGTAAGGACCGCGTTGAGCACTATGGGTAATAGATAGATGAACTCAAGCCCAACAAGTCCAATACAATAAATTTGTAGAGAGTGGGTAGAAGAATTGGGCTTTTATGAGTGTGACAACAGCTGAAGATGATTTTAAAGAAAGAATAAATAAAACAAATATGGAGTTAGGTAAGTGATTTAGTTCTCGGCACTAGTTCGAGGAGCTTTAACTTATTATTTCCTGAATGACAATGACCATGTTTACAAAATTAGCTCAGAATGCTATAGTGTTTTCTTCTCCTCAAATCCCCTTTTTTGGCGCTTCCTCTTTCTTATATACTACTTTCCTCCTTCATCTCCATCATACACGTACTGGTCAAATCTGCTGTTGTTGGTTTTTGTCATGTCAACCTCCTTCCAAAGATTTTAGATAGTAGCTGTGAGTCTGAAAATCTACTGCTCAGGTATGATTTCTACATTAATGTGGTCAAAGGGTTAGTTGTGGAGTATTTAATGTGGAGGTAGCAACTTTTCCTGAAATTGCTCTACCGCCATCCTCTAGTGTGCTTACTTGTTGTACTTATCATTTTTCTTGGAGTGCTTTAGAAGATTGTTTTTGCCAATAAATCACTTTCCTCCTATCTCGGCTTTGACTATCTGAGGACATAGTTGTCCTCGACAAGATTTCTAGGGTTGTCATGATCATCGCTACCTTCTTTATATGCGATTGTAGGCCTCGGCTTGGGTCTCAGGCCCAGTATAAGGGGCAGATGTATATTGTTGGAATTTGTGACCCCACACTTAATTTTGCAAAAATAATACTCCCTCCATCCCAATTTGTTTGTTTTGTTTGAAAAGTCAAATTTTTATAAGAGAATATCATTTATTGTCAGTTTATCTTATAAAAATCTATAAGTTTACAAATCTACCCTTAAATAAATTTATTAGCTTTTTTTTTAAGAGTTATTCTTAATAAGGTAACTAAAAAGATGTCCCAATTAGATTGATTTTTTAAATATTTGTTAGTTTTCTTTTCAAATAGTTTTGAAAATAAAGTATGAGTATAATAGGAACATTAGTAAATTAATAACTTTTACTTTTAGAAACATGACAATATTTTGGGACATCTTAAAATGGAATAGAAGACAAACAAACTGGAACAGAGGGAGTAACAATTACACACATATGTGAGTTTAAATTATACCTAATATAAGAGTTATAACTTACAGCTGGAATTGGACTTTAAAATGTAATAGTTTCTCATATATATATATATATAAATATATATCGTAGTGTGTGTGTCTATATATATATATTAAAATCTAATTAGAATTGGACATTTTGATTTTTGTACCTAATAATTCACTTGAAACAAAAATTTAAAAATTAAATGGAACATATGACGCCAAATTTGACTCAAATTTAAAATTTAATTAGATTTTCTCTCAGTTTTGACTTTAATTTTACACACACACACACACACACACACACATATATAGATTTATGCTTTCCTGCTTTCTAACAATTTAAGTTCTTGTGTGGTGGGAGGAACAAGGCTGAGGTTTAAATTTTTAAGTGGGAGTTTTACACATATATACAATTAGATTAGACTAAAGTATAATTAATTTTTATCTAAAAAAAATAATATATATATATATGTAGGGTTTATATTTGTTAGCCCAAATCCCAGCGGTATGGAATATGAGCCTAACAAGCCCAATACAATGAATTTGTAGAGAGTGGATGAAAGAGCTGGGCTGATAGTGAACTAAACAACGTTTAACAAAGGTTCAACCGGTAAATAATTGCAAGAACAAACTTGAAACTTGAATAAAGTGTTGTCCGAGGAGACAAACTTTCGTTTATATAATTCTTAGAGTTACAGTAAACCTTCCTTCTCTTTTCCTCTCTCTTTTTCCGATCCCCTCTCATGACAGGTCCTTTACATTTATATAATTTTCTTTTTGTCTATCTTCATCATACACTTGTTCTTTATCTAAGCATTCACTTGAGTATGTGTTCCATCAGGTATCTTCTTTAGTTATCCATGAGTGATGGTAGTTGAGGCTGCACTGTTCAGGGTCTTCTCCACATAAATGCGGCAAGAAAAGTTGCTGCAATACATTTAATGTAGTGGTAGCAGTTTTTTCCTTAGATATTTCTCTGTTCTTATCATTTTTATACGTGCATAAAGTTCATCTTTATCGTTGGAACTTCCTGGAAGATTGCCCAAGTTGCTCAGGTATTTGCTTGACAGTATTCTTCATATCCGAGAACGATAATCTCTTCGGACAATATTTCTTTATCATTTCCTTACGTGATTTCCACTTCGGGGTCTTTTTCAATTATTTACTCATTCTCGGACGGACCCCCATCCTCATATAGGGCCCAATGCCCAATATGTGAATTTAGGCCTTTATCCTCACAATATATATATATATATATATAAAATTGAAGTCAATTCTCCAAATATTATAACATATACAAAGTATTTTATATTTATAGGATGTAAAATAATTTTGCAAAATATTTTTATACGTAGCACACATCTTATGAGATCCACCCGCGCGTTATTATTAACAGTAATGGTAAAACAACATGTTTAAGAGAAATGAAAAATCCAATATATTAAAAACTTTTCACAGCTCCACTACTCTCGAAACGTTCAATATATATAATTCAAAAAGATTGCAAGCCAATATGTATCTCAAGAGCTCACAGGAATGAATTAATCAAAGTGAAAATTGATTGATTTATTTATTTATTATAAATTGCTTACATAATCGTTTGTCCTTTGTACTGGCGATTTTTCCTCTCTTCTAAAACAAGGAAAAACCATATATCCAAGAATTATAATATAATAAAAAGTCACATGATAGAAATTGAAGACAATATAGTATCCAAGGATTATAATATTAAACTTCTGCAAGTCATTATATCGTGTTCCGAATATACAATACCTACACTTTGAGTAAAAAGAATGAAAATGTGATGATGTTGTGATCTTCTATTTATATTAATAACGTTTTGTAATTTTAGCGAAATTGTAATTTGTATATGAAATTCAACTCACAATTGAGGAATAATTCTCTCATGTATAAGTTTCTAAAAAAAATCTCATGTAGATGCCAAACGCATAAGATATTTTCTCCACAATTAATATATTATATATCAGTATTATAAATATGTAGTCCATAAAATATATCAGGATATTGTCATAAATATATGTCAATCATGATTTAAAGAATAACATGGATTGTTGTGATTTTGAAATACCATGAGCTATTGTGTGATTTTATAGTTACTACTTACTATATTAAATATAATGTATTGTTATATATATACTATATTAAATTTATTGTCTAATACATATTTCTATATAACAAAATGTAATCATTTGAGACTTTCTAATAATTCTATTGTAAATGTACGCCCTCAAACTGAACTACGTTAATTCTATTCCTTTCTTTTTTTTTTCTCCGTTTGCATGCATGTTAAATCTATTATTCCTCTCTCTTTTTCTCCATTTGCTCTTATTATATTTTAAGAGTCAAAATCTAGCCTACAGTTGAGGGTTAGCTTTGTCTAGCTATCCTTGTAAGAACAAAGTTTCTGTCCATGGTTTATTGGTTGCTACTTGCTATGCGGATAGTTTATGACATTTGATGCTTTTTAAGACCAGAACAGAGTACAAACGACAAGATAATAAAAAACATAGGTGAATAGGGCTGTATTCATAATATTGGGTGAATCTTGGCTATTACATTCATTCAAACATCCTTATTGTTTTATTTAAATCACCTCATATTTACTTATTTAGCAAATAATAATACTAAGGAACAGTTTGTTAACAACTCGTATTTAGAGTCATAATATATAGTCCCCATTTTTCATTATTAGTTAATATAGAAATGTTATGTTTACAATATTTTCATAATAAATGTTAAGTGACAAGATGTTACTAATTGTTCTTGGGGGGCAAAAAAGTAATTTTAGTAATTGGTTCAAATTAGCACTAATAATAGTTTACTATCTATGATTTTTTTGTAAAAATATTATGAACGTAGTACTTCTTTTAATCAATGCTACTTGGTAGATTGAATTTTGTTACATCATCAATAATTAAATATAAATATACATATATTTAATCTATTTCATAATTCATATTAGATATCACAAATATAAAGGCATATTTAGTAACTATTGTTATATCATTTAAAATTTTCAATAGCATTTCAATCATGTACACCGTTAGATTTGGAACATAGAGAATTTTAACTGTGAAATTGACTTTTTCTATTCAAGCGAAATGGAGAAGGACTTATTTAGTGCAGTTTTGGTTCCCAAATTATTTTTGTGGGGCCAGAATATCGGGTAGTCTTGGCCCACTCCAAGCCAGACCCAAATGGCCCACGCCGAGGATGCATGATGGGTCCGAGGATGACCCTGTCCTCGGGCGTCCGAGACCTCGAAAAAACACGAGGACCACCCTACCAAAGGACTCCTGGAATATCCGAGGAGGAAAGGGCCCAGTGCCACGCGTTGGCAACAGAAGTACGGAGAAGGGGGCAAGTCCTAGGCGAACTGTCACCTCGGCATGGAATACGCTCACCTAACCCTTCTGGCCGCATTAATAGGGATGTAACCCCTTGACAGGGCAACATCGATTAGAGTGAGCCAGCTGAGCACGGATATGATCTCTGATGGGACAGATGGTCAGAAGGGAGGCCAATAGATGATCAACAGGAGGAGGAAAAGATGGATATATAAGAAAGGGGAACAAAGTGTAAAGGGGGGAGGATGAGTGAAAGGGGAAGAAAAAACCTCCTCGGCCATGGGCCGAGGAGCATCCCCCAGTTGTAAATTGGTCTTAGTATTTTTCAATAAAAGAAAAGTAGTTTATGTCTCATGCACGCCGGTGAGCGCCTAAACCTTCGATCCACTCTCTACAAATTTATTGTTCTGGGTTCGTTGGGCCTGGGGGAACCCATATCTTTTGGGCTACAACAAAAACGGACTCTACAATTGGCGCCGTCTGTGGGGAGGATTAGTGCGCTGACCGGCGCAATAGGCGATCGTTCTAAGTAATCATTCTACGGAAGATTGGTGGTGATTCAAGAAAAAAGAAAAAAAAAGAGAACTACCAAACAAACATTGCAGAAAAATAAAAGTTCGAAACAGAAGATTCGACAGAAACAGAAAGAGACTACACATTACTTTATTGAACAAAAAGTTACAATGTACAAACAGAGGCTCAGGCAGGTGTGTTTTAAAACTACTCCTACAAGCTAATCCTATAAACAGAGGCCCAGGTGGACCCGTCCTAAAACTAGCTAGAGGGAAGTGTCAACCCGTGCTTTTATTGGCATCAAGAGAATGGGAGAGCTTGACAATAGAAGGAAGGAAGGAGGCTGGCTTGCTTTAAGGCCACCAACAACTCCTTTCTCGGTGCGGCAGAGCTTGAACAAAGCGAGGAGCAGATGCAGGGGCACCGGGATGCCCTCCCCCGTGAGGTTCCCTTGATTCTCTCCAATCCTCACGAGTGTTGGCCGTTGGAGACGGCAACACTCGGGCACCAGCCATGACATGAGTTCGCGCGTCTCCTCCGTCGGAGGTGCGCTCTAGGGAGAGACATTAGGTACTTCAGCGACATCCCTCCTGGGCACCGTGCACGGCACTGTCAGTGTTACGCTTAGACTCTGCCGCACCGGAAGCCCAGTAGGGGCTGCGGTTACAACGGCTTTTGGCACGGATGTCCTCACACTCGCCCAAAGCCGCCCCATATCTGCCAACTCCGGTCACAATTCTAGCGGGGTTATTAAAGGGGCTTGGGGAGCTAAAAATGCGTGTTTCTGTTTGTGTTGGGAAGTTCATAGAGTATGGAGAAATCATCCCCCCGGAAAGTCTTATATAGAGGATGAAGGTTGGTGAGAATTAATCCACACAGAATTCGAAAGGAGAATTATCAGCAGTGCTAATCACGAAGCTACCAAATTCCAAGGGGACCGTAGACCGCTGGATTTGTGTTGATTCACGAGGACATTAATGAAGGCGCACCTCGTACACCGAAACGTCAAGCGCGGAGCGCGAACGACCAAGGGACGCCTCGTAAATGAAAAAGACGGGGACTCGAGCTGGAGGCGAGGTCAACGCCACGTGTAAGATCATAGTCCGACCCAAGGAGGAATCGTCTCCAATAAAGCGGTCCGAGGATAAACCCCTTCATACAGAGAAATGGAAGTGTTAGACAGAACCAAGGCATTGCATGGTTCTCGGACTCAAGCTTATGGGGAAACTAACCGCTCGGCTATACCTGGGTACTAGACAGAACCAAGGTATTGCATGGTCCTCGGACTCAAACCTATGGGGAAACTAGATACTTACAGAGAAATGGAAGCGTTAAACAGAACCAAGGCATTGCATGGTCCTCGGACTCAAGCCTATGGGGAAACTAACCGCTCAGCTACACCTAGGTACTAGACAGAACCAAGGTATTGCATGGTCCTCGGACTCAAACCTATGGGGAAACTAGATACTTACAGAGAAATGGAAGCGTTAAACAGAACCAAGGCATTGCATGGTCCTCGGACTTAAGCCTATGGGGAAACTAACCGCTCAGCTATACCTGGGTACTAGACAGAACCAAGGTATTGCATGGTCCTCGGACTCAAACCTATGGGGAAACTAGATACTTACAGAGAAACGGAAGCGTTAGATAGAACCAAGGCATTGCATGGTCCTCGGACTCAAGCCTATGGGGAAACTAACCGCTCAGCTATACCTGAGTATTAGACAGAACCAAGGTATTGCATGGTCCTCGAACTCAAACCTATGGGGAAACTAGATACTTACAGAGAAATGGAAGCGTTAGACAGAACCAAGGCATTGCATGGTCCTCGGACTCAAGCCTAATAGACAGAACCAAGGTATTGCATGGTCCTCGAACTCAAACCTATGGGGAAACTAGATACTTACAGAGAAATGGAAGCGTTAGACAGAACCAAGGCATTGCATGGTCCTCGGACTCAAGCCTATGGGGAAACTAACCGCTCAGCTATACCAGGGTACTAGACAGAACCAAGGTATTGCATGGTCCTCGGACTCAAACCTATGGGGAAACTAGATACTTACAGAGAAATGGAAGCGTTAGACAGAACCAAGGCACTGCATGGTCCTCGGACTCAAGCCTATGGGGAAACTAATCCCTCAGCTATACCTGGGTACTAGACAGAACCAAGGTATTGCATGGTCCTCGGACTCAAACCTATGGGAAAACTAGATACTTACAGAGAAATGGAAGCGTTAGACAGAACCAAGGCATTGCATGGTCCTAGGACTCAAGCCTATAGGGAAACTAACCGCTCAGCTATACCTGGGTACTACACAAAACCAAGGTATTGCATGGTCCTCGGATTCAAACCTATGGGGAAACTAGATACTTACAGAGAAATGGAAGCGTTAGACAGAACCAAGGCATTGCATGGTCTTCGGACTCAAGCCTATGGGGAAACTAACCACTCAGCTACACCTGGGTACTAGACAGCTACACCTGGGTACTAGACAGAACCAAGGTATTGCATGGTCCTCGGATTCAAACCTATGGGGAAACTAGATACTCATAGAGAAATAGAAGCACTAGACGGAACCACGGCATAACATGGTCCTCAGACTCAGGCCTGCAGGGAGACCAACTATAAAATATCACAAGTTAGGAAAGGATCAAGCCCCACCTAGCCCTTGAAACGCAAGAGGGCTGCCCATGCATACGTTCTCTCTCCTTATCATCGTTACTGGCGCAATTGGCCGACATACAATTCAAGCTAAAATCGTGCAGACCAAAGGAAAAGAGGAAAAGCAGGCAGCGTGTACACAAATAAGCAACTGAAATAAATAGAAAGGGAAATTAAATTCGCATTACAATAACGAGTCTGTAAAAGTTGCATGGCAAGAGCCACAGTACATAGAGGAAAAGCACAACAAAATAAAATAAAACAACGTAAAAGTAGGACGAGCCGAGAAGCTGGGGAGTCTACTCTTTTTGCTCAGGCTGGGCAGGGGCAACCCCTGACCCCTCCGAGCCCTGGCTTGAGGGGACGGCCTGCAAGGGTGTGGCGAGAGCAGCTGTTTTCTCGGTGGCGGGGGTTTGATCATCGGACGGGATCTCCACTATCTCTTGGGGCACCTCCTCGCTCGAACGATCCCCTAGTTCGGCAGCCCCCACCGCCTCAGCAATTTCCCCAACCTTAGGGTTATTAGGGGCTACCTCGCGGACAGCAGGGGGGTAGTACACGTTCTCCACCTTCCACAGGTCGGACGAGGCTTCCACCCTAGCCTGTTTGAGGGCCTCAACCCAGACCTGGGAGCAGTATCGCCTACATACCCCCGGGACTTGAACTTTGTAGAGGGCCTCTACCGCAGCCACTTCGTCGGCGTAGGCTGCGGCCTCAGCATCCTCCTTGGCGGTCAGGGCCATCTCCCTGCCATAGTCCGCCTTGTCCTTAGCCCGCGGGGCCTGGTCTCTAGCCCATTCTGCCTCCCTCTGGGGCCCCTCGGCCTTTGTCACCTTAGTCTGCAGATCTGCGATCAGATCCCTCGCGATCTGCAATTGCTCCTCCGCCTCGCCCAGGCGCCTTGTCTGCTCCTTGGCTTGGTTCTGGGTGCCCTCAAGACCAGATAGTGCACTGTCCCGCTCCCTGGTCACCGCCTTCAAATCCTCTTGGGCCTTGGCGAGGTCAGCCTCAGAATTCTTCAGAGCCCGGGTAGCCTGAAAGCGCCAGTCGCGCTCCTTGTTAAGGGCCTTCCTCTGGTCGTTCGCCGCCCCCTCTAACATAAAGATAGCCTGGACAGCCTGCCAGAATAACCAATACGCTATAAGCCCAATAAAAGAAAAAGAGTGGGCGAAGAGTCGAAGTATAGCCCTTACCATCCCCACATATCGCTTAAGGCTGAGGAAGACCTGCCCACTCGTTAAAGAGTTAAGCTCAGCCATGTCCGTCGGGAGCAACAGGCTCCTCTCCAGCGCGTCGGCCACGCGCGCACCTTCGCCCTCATTGAAGTCCCTGAGGGAGGCGTTATCCCTCAAAGGCTCCCCACGGAGCATCGGGGCTGGGAGCCAGGCCTGAGCCTCGGAAGAGGTAGTGTCGACTACCTGCCTCTCCTGGCTCTTGTCGCCTATTTTGAGTTGCTTGGACGGCCGCAGAGTAGTGTCCTCCTCCTGCGAGGACACCGTCTTATCCTCCACAGGCCTTTTACCCTTATCCTTCTTCTTCTTGGGGCCGGCAGGCACGGACCCAGAGGGTGGGCACGTCGGAGAAGGAGGAGGAGGGAGCTTCTGCTGAGCGGAAGTCGACCTAGTCTTCGGAGGTGGAGTGAGAAGTTTCTGTTAGGATTCCCCCGACTGGCCCTCAATCAGGTCCAGCAAGTTGGTGGTGGGCTTCCTCTTGTAACCCATTCTCAGCCGAGGATGTCAAAATCCTTCTTCCCGCCCGAGGATGCGTGCAGCAAGATTTTGAGGGGCTATTGTGGGGCTAGAATATCGGGTAGCCTTGGCCCACTCCAAGCCAGGCCCAAATGGCCCACGTCGAGGATGCATGATGGGTCCGAGGATGACCCTGTCCTCGGGCGTCCGAGACCTCGGAAAAACACGAAGACCACCCTACCAAAGGACTCCTGGAATATCCGAGGAGGAGAGGGCCCAGTGCCACGCGTTGGCAACAGAAGTACGGAGAAGGGGGCAAGCCCTGGGCGAACTGTCACCTCGGCATTGAATACGCTCACCTAACCCTTCTGGCCGCATTAATGGGGATGTAACCCTTTGACAGGGCAACATCGATCAGAGTGAGCCACCTGAGCACGGATATGACCTCTGATGGGACAGACGGTCAGAAGGGAGGTCAATAGATGATCAACAGGAGGAGGAAGAGAGGGATATATAAGAAAGGGGAACAAAGTGTAAAGGGGGGAGGATGAGTGAAAGGGGAAGAAAAAACCTCCTCTGCCATGGGCCGAGGAGCATCCCCCAGTTGTAAATTGGTCTTAGTATTTTTCAATAAAAGAAAAGTAGTTTATGCCTCATGCACACGGGTGAGCGCCTAAACCTTCGATCCACTCTCTACAAATTTATTGTTCTGGGTTCGTTGGGCCTGGGGGAACCCATATCTTTTGGGCTACAACAAAAACCAACCCTACAACATCTATTTTAAAGAGGAATAGCTATTCTTCAATTTAAAGAATAGTTGTTCCAATGTAATAACTAATCCATGTAATAAACATGCAACCAAATGACCGAATTGGTATTACACATGAATAACTATTCTATTACAGAGGCTATTATAGCGTACCAAACGTACCCTTAATGTATTATATGCATCTGGGACTGGGAGCAAGAATTTATCCCATAAGTTTATTTGTTTAAAGCACTCATTTAATGACAGTTACAATGATCACAGTTTTCCAAATTAGAGTGCAAGATAAAAATAAAAAATATAGTACAAGATAAATTCCAATTTTTTTTTTTTTTTTTTTTTTTGATAGTGATAAATTCCAATTAGTCTTCGTCCAGTTGTACCATGTTTGACTCCCCTCAATCATAGTCTATAAGTGAACAGTAGTTAATAATTATATATATATATAATAATAATAAACAACAAGGCTTAACTGGGGAAAGGATCTTTTTTTTTGAGAATCAACTGGGGAAAGGATCTTCTAAATAAAAAACTGGGACAAGGAAAAAAAATACTTTATTTTGTGGTTTACGCATAAAACAACCCATCTAACAAGATGACAAGGACAGCAGACCAAAAAAGAAGATTGATTGATCCTTTTGCAAAATGATGAATGTAACCTTAATCTCATTTAAGTATGGTAACCTGGTTCTCTCAAGTCCCAATAAAAAAATAAAATAAAATAAGCTATTTCTTATTTAGTGATAATTCCAAGGAGTTCATAGAATTATTGAAATCCAAAATCATTTGATTGTACCTGATTCTCCGATCCGATTGTTCTGAAAATTTTCTTGGTAGTGGACTGAACTGCTGAACCAAGTAAATAACTGTTTATAATAAAAATTGTTCCATGTGTAGTGACACAAAACTACAAAAGAAGATAAAAAAAAAAAATGTAAAATCACTATTGTCTTATATGTTAATCGTGTTGATTTGTAATGGTCATTTGGTATTTTTGCCCTCTTCTGTGAGATTATTTTCGGAGAATCAAATACTCCACTTGCCCTTAGGGGGGAAAAAAGAACAAACAAAGAAGCTTTTGTTGACTTAAACAACTTATTGAGAGGGACGGGAGTGAATCAGGTAAAATTTCACATCCTTCTTTTGTTTTCATCAATTGCGAACTGCGTCAATCAGCTGTTCATTATAGTTATCAAAATATGATGTTACTACCTAAGCCACAAGCATGTAGCTTCATATTTTCATCAGAAAATAGTTTATAGCTTCAGAAAAGAACACACAAATCTAGGGACGGAACCAAGATTCATACTTGAGAGGGGTCAAAGTTTAAAACCAAAAAAAAGTTATGAAAATAAAAACTAACATCGATTTCATATTCAACAAAATACTACATACAAAATAAGTATTTCTTAAACATTTTATATTATAAAACACATCAACAAAATATAACATACAAAATAAATATTTTTTATTTTGTGTGCGATTTTTGTTTAGTCCATATTTATTTATTTATTTATTTATTTTGTTTTTGTAGTTAAAGGGGCATAAATTTTATTTATTTATTTATTTTCTTGTAGGTCAATATTAAAATATTTTAGGGAAGGAAAGACAAATATATATATATATATATATATAAAAGGGCAAATCTTAATTTTTTTAATACTATTTTTTTTTTTAAATTTGGGGAGGGGGGCAATGGCCCCCCTCTGCCCTAGTGTAGGTCCGCCTATGCACAAATCACTATTTAAGGATACATCTAGATTTTGTAGTGGGTGCCATCACATTGCTTGTAAAACAGTAAGTCTTTGAGAGATTCCCTATGATTTGTACAGGGTGCATGTATGAATTATTATTATTATTTTTCTTTGGGGCGTGAAAGTATATCTATTATTCTGCCGCCGGAAAGAGACCAACTAGGCAATTCGCAAGGTTATGAATCTTCTGAGGACCAAGTTCTCTTTGATTCCACATGCATCACGAATGCGCCACTCGATTGGCCAATGCCACGGATGACCTACCGACATGGATCATTTGATCCCATAGCTCGTTCGACATCGACCTTTAGGATGACCACAATTTCAATGAAAACACACTCATGGAAACTTCGAGGCTTCAGCTGCGAGATATCCGCCCACCATACCACACTCCCAAATCTTTGACCTCGAGAATCTTGCTATCACTAACTCCATGCCTTTCATCACACTCTTGTTAAGGAAAGAAGTGAAGATCGTGTTTCATATACATTCATGAGTGAAATCTCACATTGAATATGAATGATAAAAATGAGTAGTTAATATATTATAGTTGAACCCAAACTTATAGGGTTAAGCCTTTTCAGTCATATTATGTCCCTATATGTTATGTTAATTACTCAATTAAAGTCTCTTCAATGTGTTCTCTCTCTAACAAATGTTACAAGAGCTTGTGGGGGTGTGTGGCAAGGTACAGGAGTGGAAACATAGTGCATGTACTTGGAGCCCTCACAATTATAGTTCGCACAAGGTAAGCTCATAAATCCTACACAGACGGTCCTGAAAAACAAAAATCCCAACAAATGAATATTGCCAATAGTGCTAGATTATGGTGTGGTGCTAGGTTCCCATGGACATTAAAGCTTGGTCTAAGTTCCATGGATGAGCGTGCAGGATTGATACCTAGTTCCCATGAATAGCATATGAGAGTTCCATTGATGACATGTTAGTGAAAAAAAAAAAATTACTCATAGGCAAAGGGGAACCAATAGGACTAACAAACCCACAAAAAGGTATAAACTCACACGTGAAAGGGAGATTATTCAGTATATACATGCAAGTGAAATCCCACATTGGATAAAAATGACAAGAATGAGTGGTTAAGTTGAGTTTATTGGTGATGGGTACAACCATATCATAAAAATAAAGTGCAATGGAAATAAATGTGACACAACGATATGATTAGGATGGGGAAAACATTGACATAAAAAACTCCATCGAGTGATATATAGGTCATCACTCTTTGAAGAATCCACTAACAAAGATTGATGTTACAAATTACAAGTACAAAGGATATACCCAATCTTGAAGTACCTACTTACAATAGAACCTATGATCTACTTGAACTCAGCTCCAAATCAGTTGGACAACTACTCTTTTTAGAGACCTCCTTCAATGTCCATGGATCTCCAATCTACGTGACTTCACCACTGTAACAACTAATTGCAATACATTAACTTTGTAGTAGCTTCACTTGAAACACCTCAATGATCTTCAATATGGTGCCAAAGACGATGCTTGGTATAGAACCCTTGGTACACAAAATTTCTAGCAAAATCTCCTCCTCCTCTTTTTGAACTCACAGGTTTAAAAGGTGGAGGCTAGGATTCTCCTTTTGGAAGCCTTAGGATTTCTGCCTTTACAACCTTATTTAAAGTGGGGCTTAATGGACCTTTTTATAGGTATTGGGTTAAAGATTGACCCTAAATAAATTAATCAATTATCCAAATTGATTAAGTAGTCCAAATTACATGCAAGTTTAATTAAGGTACAATCAAATCACCAAACTAAATAAAGTGCAGCAAAAAATAAGTTTCACATGACAGTTTGATCATGATGAGAAAAACCTTTGCAGGAAATACCTTATTGGGTGAGCTTCTAGTCACCATTCCTGAAGAATATACTAACAAGGATAGAGTTAACAAGTGCAAAGAATTTTACCCTATCCTAAAATACCTGCATACAGTAGAACCTACTGATTTATAAATAAGCTTAGCTCCAATTCCCTAATTGGACTACTTATTGCAAAAGTCTTATTCTTTGCACAATCCTACAATTCGTGACTAACAATATAACAACTGTTTGATTGATTTAGCTTTTTGCAATATTCTTCAAATCACTCTTTGTTGAACTAGTAGCAGCTTGTCATAAAACCCTAGGCACATAGAATGTCATAACAGTTCCAAGTGTGATTGAGTCTCTTTGTGTATATGATGATGGCCATAATTATAGCCGACTTAAATAAAATGTTTCAACATAACACTATTGTTGCGAATCTCGATTAGTTGGCTGGTGCCTAATTTATGTGAGGATCAATTGATCGAGTGCAATTGAAACTACAGCCCAGGTAGTAGATTTAGCAATATTTAAGCAGTCTCATGTGTTTTCAAACATAATCTTCAAATATACTCCTACACACTAAAAACTTACAACTCAAAATATAATTGAACAAAGTTTTGGATACAGGTTGCCAACACTTAATAATTTTGGACCTAATAGTTAATATAACATAGTTGGTCTTAAACTCATAAACTTAAGATTTTTGGTTAAGTGGTGTTCCTATATGTTATATTAACTACTTAATTGTAGTCACTATAAGGTGTTTTCTTTCCAATAGATCAGGGAAGTTAGTCAGCCCAAGGTCCCTATATAAACACTAGACCCCTTCCATTCTAAGGTATGAGTGAAAACCCTAACTCTACTACCATTTGAGTCTATTTTGGGTGAGTTCCTAACTGAAGCATTAGAGAAACTTAAGTCTATGGTAGGGATGGAACCATCTACAAATTTTTTTAAAATATTAAATAATAGGTATATATTTAAGATTTTAGAAAATAAGTTCATGAAAAGTTACTCTCAAGAAAATTATATTTGCCCCCCTCAACTTCGAATCTAGTTCCATCCTTGAGTCTACGCCACACCAGTGCCCTCCAACAATGTGTTTACTTCTATGNCTTCGAATCTAGTTCCATCCTTGAGTCTACGCCACACCAGTGCCCTCCAACAATGTGTTTACTTCTTGCAGGTCTTCCAGGGCTCTCGTTTATACAAATGGCTCACTAATTTTTCTTGTATCGTCATTAATAAAATCCAAATCTTTGAAAGACAGATATTAAAGGTAGACCTTCATATACTTTTAATAATATTGCAATTTCTTCAGGTAAAAAAATAAAATAAAGAGTACACGTTGATTAATATCTATTAATATTTTTGAAACCATATCTAATTTTTACACGCATATTAATGAACAAATCAATCTAATATGGTTTCAAAAATAAATATAGTAATTTTTTTTGGAAGACAGATAGTAAAAATTAGACCATGGAGCCGACCCAAACCAAATCGAATATGATTTGGTTTGGGTCGAACCTCTTGAATAATAAAAAAGTATATAGGAATATTATGAATGTGAATATGCATCTTATAAATTTTTAACATTCAATAAATTTATAACATACATTTTTAAGAAAATAAAAATAGAAATAAATCTACAAAAATATTATATGTTCACTGTGTTGTTCATTTTACAGCCATATATTATATTCACTGTCTCGGACTCAAAGAACATATTGTATGTTCACTCTAAAAGAACAACAATAAAAGTATCAAAGAAACTAATAGAATTCTTGTGCGATGCACAAATTAATTGGAAATTATATATAAAATAAATAAAACGTTTTATTAATATTATCAAAACCATTTAAATAATTAGTAAGCCACTTGAATATAGTTATCTTAATAATCAATTAGTCACATGAATGTTTTAGCGATAAACTAACAATCTTAATAATTAATGAGAATGTTAACCACTTGTCATAAAGTGAAGATAGCCAATTGGCAAAATCTCTACAACCCAACTTTTATTATATAATATTAGTAGTATACTCGTGTGATGCAAAAATTAATTAAAATTCTTCAAAAAATACTATGAAAACTTTAGTGAGCCATTTGAAACTTTATTGGAGTTTTATCTAATTAAATAATCGAAGTGTAAACATTCATTGAGCTACTTGACGTAAGGATGGCATGTAATGTGTAAATTGATTATATTAAAATACAAATTTATGATAGATGATCAAAATAACTGAAATAAATTTTAAATTTTATTTTAAAATTCTTGAAAATCTTTGAAATATAATTTTAACTAGAATAAAATTTTAAATTCCTCAATACATAGCTAATTGAGTTTCATTCACCTAAACTAAACTATAGTTGTAGTAGAATTTTGAATTCCTTGAAACTTATGTAATTCCTAAACTAAACTATCATAATTAATAAGATAGAATTTAACCATTTATCATAGAAAGAAGATAGTCACTATGCATAGCCACGACTTCTAAACCTAAATTTTATTATATAGTATAATATATAATTTTCATAATGATTAGGATCTCAAGCTACTTATTAAGGACTATGTTGCATATGACATTTTAATAAATTCATTTTTGAAGTATTTATTTTTTACCATATCATCAACAATTAAAAAATGGTAAAAAATAGGTATAGTATATTAGGCTTCTTAATTAAATTCAAACATCCAATTGCATTGGTCAATATAACACAAACAATGTTATCTTTTCCACAAAATAATTAAATTCAATACATTTATATGTTTGAGTTTAATTGAGTAACTCAATATATTATACCTAAAGTATTGTACTTAAGTTTTACTCTCAAAAAAAGAAAAAATTAATAACCACCATTTTAGTATTAATTTATATTATTATGAGCACTAGCTTTTTTTTTAGGGGGGGGGAGGGGTGGGTATGTAAAAATTTATACCAACTTGCTACAGTAGGTTGGTATCAATACCAACTCACTATAGCTAGTTGCTAAATGATAAATAATATTTTTTATTTCAAAAAGTAGTTTTCTCTCTCTTCATCTAATAAAAAAAACCGACTCTTTTTTCTCTACCTCTCCCCTCTCTCATTGCTCTCATTTTTCTCTCTTCTCCCTACTCGATCTTTGCTCCAACCCGAGCTCTCTTTGACCTTCCATGGTTGAGCCTCCTTGGCTCCTCCTCCATCTTCGATCATCAATCTTACCTCAGACGGATTAGATTGGTGGTGGGGTGGCTTTGGATCGGTGTTTGGGTGGCCGGATTGATGGTGGTTTGGTGTTTGGGTGTTTGTAGATTGGTGTTTAGGTGGTTGTGGATTGTAATGGCTACCACTGGATGTGGTGGTTTTGATTGGTGTTTGGGTGGCTGGATGTGTTGGGTTTGGGTTATGATGGTTGTAATTCGTGTTTGGGTGGCTAGATATGCTGAGTTTGGGTTGTGATTGGTGTTTGGGTGGTTGAATGTGCTGGGTTTACTAGATAGAGAGAGATAATGGTGGGGTTGGGGTTGCTGGTGTTTATTTTATTTTATTTTTTTGTTGGTGGTTGCTGAGGTGTGTGGGGTGGTGGGGTGGTGGTGGTTGCTATTGGTTTGCTGGAGAGATAGAGACAGAGGAAGAGACGAAAGAGAGAGATGGGAGAGGAGAGAGAAATGAGTTTTATTTTTTTTATTGGGTTATATGTAAAAATAAGAACTAGGATATTGACTGTTGAGTGAGTTGTGAAATGGATAAAGTAGTGTTTGAAGATATATATATATATATATATATTTTGGTATCCCCAGATGTTGATGCTCTAATGATGTGGCCAAATCAAATTTACCCATAAGTAATATTTTAAGAATTTCATGATAAAATTATTCTAAACGTTTGAGAGGAAATATTTACCCTCAAAAAAGGAAAAAGACAAATATTTTAGATGGATCCTAATTTCTAATTGGTATCGTCTAACTTCTCATGCAGGTCGTGGATTAAAGTTTTTTTAACATGGTAGTCACATTCTACAGGTTAAGAAGTAAAAAGAAAGCCGTAGGTGCGTGGGTGGGTAAGCGGGCTTCGATTTTCATATTGATTCTTAGTTTCTTACAGTTAATAATAACGGAGAATATTATATATACTCCATATGCGTGGCCTTTTCAGAGTTCCCAAGTATATGTTTTTCATAATTAGCATGGAGAAAAAGGTAAATCGGTATTATATTTGTTGTGAATAATGTATAACTTTTTTTTTGTTTCATGCACAGGCACACGCACAAGCACAATACACACACGTGTATATATATATATATATATAACTAAACATATATTCCCATTATCCCAGCACATGCTGATGTACGTTTATAGTTCTCTTTATAAAATCTTAACTATCGTTTTATTCAAAAGAAAAATAAACTTGGTTTTTAGATTTAATTTTGGTGGCTATTGTTGACTTGTAGCTACTGCTATTCTTTCGCAATTAACGACTTGTTTAGCAACAAAAAAAAAAAAAAAATGCATTGTTGGGACATAAATTTTTTGGTTAGTTTCGGCAAGAGGGCCGCGTTAGACCAATATATGTGTATACAATTGAAAATTAATTAATTTTTTAAGGAAAAATCGATAATAGACTTTATTTGTTTATAATTACAATTGGGAAGAGAAAAAATGGCATTCTTCAAACTAAACGATGCATTCTTTTTCTCTTATGCAACACTATTAAGCGCTTGGAGCAACTCTAATACATGCAAAGTTACATTAACAAAAAAATGAAAACTTTCATAAATTAGAATAATATCTTCAAGCATTCTCATGACCTTTTCAAAGGGTACAAAATGCTTAAGCATGACTTCTTTGGAGATGTAGTAGCCAAGCTGACTTCTTCGAGGGAGCACAAGGGCGAACCTAGTATTTCAAGATAGGAGCTGAAGTATAAGAAAAACAAAACGAAATAGATATCTATATAGTATTAACAAACTATCAACTAAGATAAATATACAAAATTATTATTTCTTAATATATTAAGATGCAATTATCTACTAACAATGACAAAAAAACACAAAATAATATTATTTTTAAGAGCATCAGCTATTGCAAAAAAAAAAAAATTTATTTTCACAAACCAAATTTACTTATGCTACTTTAATATAGTATTTGAAATATCTCGTATAATAGTGTTTTTAGTATTTGGTGTTCTAAATATTAAATATTTAGCATTTAAAACACCCGATGCTAGTACTCTAATATAGGGTTGATTAAGATTTTTATTTTAAAGTTTTGTTTTTGTTAAGTTTTTGAGTTGAGTAGTTGTTAGTTGGTTAGGGTAATTAAAAGAGAGGAGGTTTAAGTTTTTAGAAAAGAGAGGCACAACTCTAGGAAAAAAAAAATATATATATATATATATATAACTAATAAAAAAAGATTCTTTGGTCCAGGGGGCCCTTTTTATTTTTATTTTTTATATATTTGGTCCACAGGGGTCGGGCCCTCCTGGGTCCCTGGGAGAGCATCTTCAATATTAATATGAGATGTTAGCTTATGTTTGGAATTAGATAGAGAGACAGTAGCAAGAGAACTTGACTTGGCCCGTTGTTTGGGTTTGAGAAATTTGCTACGTGGAGTGATAATTGAAAATTAATTTAATATTGAAAATGGAGACGAACCTTTTTTAAGGATATGGGACACCAAACAAAAAAAAGAAAAAGGAGGTCTCACCTCCCCTCCCAATGCGAAGCCTCTAGTTTTTAGTTTACTTCTAATTACGGTTCAAAATCAACCACACTGTCTTTATTTGTATGCATACATATATTGTTTTATAACTTGTTGAAGTAATAAGTTATAATTGATTTAAATATCATTTTTTATATAAAATCTACCACTAACGAACATTTATACATATTAATCATAATTTAATTATCACTTCAGCATATATACACTTCCTCATCCATTTGGTTTAGTTTCCAAACGTGTTGATTTCTGGCCACATCAATGTACTGGATGTGACTTTGATTTCATGGTTTTGGAATGATTTAGACATAGACTCATACTTGTTAGTTGTTGATTAGTTCTCTGATAAAAATGTTAGACAAAAATAATCTTTAATTTTAGTTTTAGGCTTTTTGTTGACGAGTATGCTGAATATACAAATTTAACTATTTAAGGCACACTAAATAATGATTTTTAAATTCATTTCAAAAAATAAAGTTTAATTGTATATAAATAATGATAAAGAGTACAAATAATATATATATATATATATCTTTTTTTGGACAAAATTTATTAACATGCGTTATTAGAACATTCGTTAACACTTAATTTATGGTAGATCCTTATGTCAAGATCCATTAATTTTAGTTTTTTTAAGTCAACTTCCAACTTTTCGTTTTTCTGGATTGTGTTTATGACTACATTATTGGAGCTCCAAAGTCATTAATGGTGTTTGAGTGGAATATTAGAGAAATGTGTGAAGAGGAAACTCAAATAATATTTAGTAGTGGATGATATGATGCACACCTTGTGATTTGTTAAAAAGGTAAAAGATTTATTCGTTAGTTTCAATCAGTTCAACTAGTAAAGTTTTCTGCCCTTAAATAAGAGACTTAGATTCAAATCCTTCATATACTAAAAATTAATTATTTTAGCCTGATGATAAATAAAAAATCATCATGAAACTGTCCAATTTGGTTGCAATTTATTAGCTATTATTTTAGGTTATCTAATTAAACTCAACCATTTAGTTGCATTGATCAGTAGCGCACAAAATGTGTTCTCTCCCTCTAAGTCTAAGGACAATTAAATTCAATTATGTGGTTCATTAGACAATATAATCATATATATTAAAGTTGAAGTATAATCAAAATCCACATTGAATCCAAAATAACATCTAATTGTAGTTTAATTTTACGTTAAATGTCTATATTAGTTTTCTTAATTTTGATTCAAATCCTTCCTATACTAAAAATTAATTATTTTAGCTTGATGATAAATCATCATGAAACTGTCCAATTTGATTGCAATTTATTAGCTATTATTTTAGGTTATCTAATTAAATTCAACCATTTAGTTGCATTGACCAGTAGTGCACGAAATGTGTTCTCTCCCTCTAAGTTTAAGGACAATTAAATTCAATTATGTGGTTCGTTAGGCAATAAAATCATATATATTAAAGTTGAAGTATAATCAAAATCCACATTGAATCCAAAATAACATATAATTGTAGTTTAATTTTGCGTTAAATGTCTATATTAGTTTTCTTAATTTTGATGTCAAATGACCCATTTATAATATTAAACATGAAAGTCAAGATGATTATCTCACTCACAATCATCTCATCATTAGTCATCACTATTATTGAATGTTTATGTACGTAAACACAAATTACAACCTAGTTAAATTTAATTAAGAAACTCAATATATAACAACCAAGAAATTAGATTTAAGGTGTGTTCGTTTGGAGGTAAAATATGGTGGAAAACTTTTGAGAGAAAATGAGAAGGAAAACTTTTTTGGAGTGTGTTTGATTAGATAGGGAGAAAGGAAAATAAATGATATGGCCTAGGTGTTTTCTCCTCGGACCTATCAAAAAGTTTTCTCCAAAATTGGGAGAAAATTGAGAGGAGTAAGCTCATGAAATGAGCTTCCAAAAATACCCCTCACGTTGGATTTCACCTCCAATGTGTTGGCTTTTTTTTTTTCCTTTGATTTTTCCTTTCTCTGTTAATGTGTCGGCACTTTTTTTTTCTTTGATTTTTTCTTTCTCCGTTAACGTGTTAGCTTTTTTTTTTTTTTTTTTTTTTTTTAAAGTATAATGTGTAATTTTTTGTTTTATTTAATAGAGACATTATGGTAAATTTCTACAAATTTTATTTTCAACCAATCCAAAAAAATTTCATCCCTCTACTTTTCCATTCTCCCAACTAAACACAAATGAGAGAAATTAAAAACTTTTCTATCTTTCTACTTTTTCATCTTCTCTCTATTTTCTAGCCTCTCACTTTTTCATCATCCTAACCAAACCGAACTCTAAAGATGAGGATATTGCTTGTGCTAAGTGTGCTTTTACAACTGGCTTTGGCTATAATTAATTTAGCGGTTGAATACGAGAGGTGTCTACCCTGTTTGGTTTATGGATTTTAGTTTGTAGAGTCTAGAACTAGAGGACTGCTATCCAACAAAACATGGAATTGACTACTGATCGCAACTTCGGTTATCATGATAGTGAAAAATTAGTATTAAATAACTTAAAAAGGCAGAATCAATAGAAAATGAAATGTAACAAACATGCATGAATTTGGTGCCCACTTCCCAGAAAGCAAGTCTAAAGGATGTCGTTTCCGGGAAAGCCTCCAAAAATAAGAGAGTTCAAAATTCAAATTGTACTATCTACATTAATCAAATAAACCTCCCTCAGTTAGCCATGAAGAGTAAGAGGGGCATTATATATGTACCCACTTCGAATGTGATAGTGTGCAGTGTGGCGTGCAACAAATCAAAAGATAAATCTACTCAAATTTGAAACGTAACTGGTGTAGTTAATTTGGTGGTTAATCATGCCCCCAACTTTTCAATCAATTCAATGGCCATCATCATTGCTTGGTTTGCTTCCCAATCCATTCAAATGTGGAGAGAAATTTGAGGAATGAAAATAGAAAATGGAAAAAGACATTTCATTAATATTTGTGGATGACAGACCAGCCTTTGTCCAAGTCCAAGAGAGAGGTTGTGGAGAAATGTAGGAATATGAGAATGGTGTAGGAATATGGCCCAAAGCTCATTGCTTGCCCAAACGTGATTTATAAGGAAACGTGTTGTCATTTGTGTGATGTGTTGTGTGAAATGTGAATGCAAAGAAAAATCTTTTCCTCTACGATCAGGTCGAAGCGAAGTTGTTCATCTGTTGTAAGTTTTAAGTTTTTGACAGTTTCAAAGTTACAATAGGGAATAGGGAGTTGTCAATTAATTGTTAATTTTATTTTATTAATTTTTATTTATTTTTACTCCCATCCCCTAAATGACATATATGATTAATTGTTGCACAGTATGAAAATAAAATGTTTTAAGTTTAACATAATTGCCAAGAATTTTGTAATTCAATTGACATTTCTTGATATTTTCAATTTCTTTCATCCAAATTATTGAATTATAAAAAAAAAAAAAAAAAAAACTCCCTCTAGCCCCCCAATTTTAATTCCCCCAAATTGGAGAGATTTGGAGGGGGAGTAGAGTACATAAACTATTGACCAAGTAAATTACCTAATTTACCCTTATTATATTAACAAAATTACACAAGGGGAAGGGCTAATTAATCCCTTCCCCCTTACTAATTTTAAAAACATCCAAATAAGGTGGAGGTGAATCATTCTCCTCTACTCTCCTCCCCACTACTCCCCTTCCCTCTACTCTCCTCTACTCTCCTCCCTCTCTAAACTTCCAAACAAGCCATTAATTTTTTTTTTTTACATTGTCAGAAGACAATAAATGGGATTTCTAAATGGCTTTAAAAAATTATATAAGATAGCTTCTTATAGAAATAAATAAAGACTTATCATTTAGAATTAGAAATGGCAGTGGGATCGGATATGAATGGATCATGGGTGTCCTCATCCTTATCTTCATCTTATCCCTTCTTTGGGGTGCGAATTGAACAAGTTGAGTTGGGCATCTGATACATTGTGAAAATATCTTGTCATCCTTAATAAAATAGTTCTAACCCTAATCCATAAGACATGAGAAAACGAAGAGGGATGGCCATAAAGAGTACGAAGATAGAGGTTGCTTTGAGAATGTTAATAGAATATATTTAAAAAGTTTAAGTTATAACTAAAATATACATATATTATATATAAAAAATATTAATTATATATGTAAATAATTTAAATATATATTTACGTATTCCAAGTTTCCAACTAAGATTTATCAAGAAAAGGCAAGACAAGTAAGATGACTTTGCGTGCTATGTTCTCTTCAAAGTTGAGAAAATCCACAAAAAATGAAACAAGGCAGAATGGGTGGGCAAGAAATCTAGAAAAGCTTCTATATTACTTACTGATCTCTTGTATATAATTTGTGGTATATTGTTATTTTAAAACCTCATTTCCTCTCCCTTATGCGTATATTTGTTTCTTAAAAAATAATAATAATCATTGACCAAATTCATTAGACACATCAGGTGATTAAAAATCTTTTATTTATTTATTTTAAGAAGAAAGTACTTTTAGCTTTATTACTTCAAATCAGAATACAAAACAGAGAGAAAGTCTGGCGGTAGATTTTCCATTCAACAATGTAATCATTAACTTGGTTTATTAAAGTCGCTTTGAATCAAAGTGTTAAACATTGATTCTCCAATTCTCTTGTTTTTGATAAGTCAATTCTCCAATTCTCATCCACATACTTTTCTTTTCTCAAGGCCATTTTTTTTTCCGACATGTTGTTGCTTTAGCTGCATAAATTACTTATAAGAGATGGAAGTCAAGCCCAAGGAAGATAAAAATTCCACCTTGTACTTTAATAATTCATGTTAGTCCGTAAATGGGAATACACGTGGCGTCCATTACATGTGTTAAATACAGAGATATACTGATGAATGTGGAAGATCCAGCCATTATTGCCACGACTAATCGATTATTCTACCGACTGTCCAGAAAAGTTGCATTCAAACAGGGCTTACGAAAAAGCTGAAGAAAATGCCCTACAGTACTGGTGTTATAGAAGGGATTATCTGGGGAAAAATGCAAACACATAAAAAAGAGAAAGAAAATGACATTTGAAGCTAATGGTGGTACTGTTGGTAAAGCGCTAGGGCACTAAAGAATGAACAAAATCATTAATGTTATTTTCACAAATTACCTTCATAAATTATTCACAAATGTAAATACTCTCAGACTTAAATTTGAAATTTAATAACTATGAAGTAAAAGTTTTTGAATATTTAATGAAAACAGATTTGTGAAAAGTAGCTTTATGAAAGAAAATACACTAAGCAAAAAAATGAATAGGTCGGGGGCAATGTACATACACGGAATAATGACCAGACATGGAAAAACGAGCGGGTCGGGTCGGATCAATTGGATTGCGAGTCAATCAGGTCACGGGTCAAAATGGGTCAATTTAAGCGTATAAAAAATGAGTTCGGGTCAATCGGGTTGGGTCGGGTTGACCCATATTTTTCACATAAATTTTTTATTATAATTTTTTTATAAAGAAAACAACATGTATTTACCATTTAGAAAGTTATGCAATAAATTACTTGATGTAAAATGCATTATTTTGAATTCACCACCTATATTAAGAATAAACTCAGTTAAACTTATTAATACTTATTCAATAATTTTAAATTTATACAAATCCTAACATTGTTATCTAAAACAAAATAATAAAAAGATAAGTAAAACAAATACACAAGTTTATTTCTACACAATATCAACATTCCAAAATATAAAACAAAATTACAAAGAACTTATTGAATAACTCATTTGATAAAGAATAAAAACATATAAGAAATTTACAATTTTGAAAATTAATTTTATAATTTATTATTAATTGTGGTTCGCATTCTATTTCAATTAAGATATATATTAAAGTTTGATTGCTTACTTATTTATACATGACCTCTTTTATGAATATCATATTATTGTTAAGCAATACACACTTTAAGAAATATCATAATTTATTTTGAAAAGTCGTTTATTTTGGACATTAATTGTTAAAAAAATAGGTCTAAACATTTATAATTTAAGCTAATTTGATACATTGGCTTCACTATTTTCACACTTGTTAATGTTTCTCACACATATCTACAATTTTAAATCTATGTTTTTAATCCTACTGTAACCAGATTATCTTGGCATGTACTTTAC
Source organism: Quercus suber (assembly GCF_002906115.3). NCBI lineage: Eukaryota > Viridiplantae > Streptophyta > Magnoliopsida > Fagales > Fagaceae > Quercus > Quercus suber. The sequence continues at coordinate 154,765 of NW_027069583.1, read as the reverse complement.
TATTTGATATCTAAAAATCTTTACTCATTACATAATGCTCAACCATTTATTTTTCAATTAATTTGCATGCAGTTATGTAAATGTATTAATTGTTTCCTTAAAGCTCACAACAAACAATAAAACCAATATTGTCTTAATTTTACTATTTTTTTTCAAAAAAAAAAGTTTTAAAAAAATGGTTCGGGCTCGGGTCGGATCGGGTTGACTCGCAAAAAACACAGGTTGGGTCACGGGTCAACCCGTTTTTGCTTCAGGTCAAAAAAATAGAGTTCAAGTCAGGTATTTTTCGGGTCGGATCGGGTCAGAAAATTCTAACCTGTTTTGCCATGTCTAATAATGACACCACTTGAGGCGTGGCTGAGTGGTTAGAAACCCTCAAACTCGTTATATTTGTGAGTTTGAATAATAACAAACTCTATTTATTGCACACACAGGTACTATTTCTTTTTTATAAAGGAAAAAAAAAATAAAAAAAGGAATCATCAAGATTCATTCTACTACTACTTTGTAGTTGCTCCAAAACTTGACCTTTGCTTTGTACATCTCTGACTTTTGTTATTTTATTCTGACTTGGACCTACGGTGGTTTGGAAAGTCCCGGAAGTGTGCCTAAAAAATGTGTATTTAGTGTTGGTTTGGAATCCACTTATTTTGTTGAAACTGAAATTTTTTTGTTGAAAGCATTGTAGATAAAGGTAAAAGTTAATTGAAATAGTATAGTGAAGCTTATAAATAATACCAAAAAATGTAATAGAAACCTATAAATAACAAAAATAAGTTAAATAGTAAAATAAGTTGGCAAAAATAATTTATGCCAAACACACACTTAAGTTATATGTATTATATATTTCCCAGTCTGCCTAAGAAACGAGGTATGTATGATGTTGAGCATGCGCTACATCGTTTGTTAAAGTAAAACGTGTTTTTATAACAGCTAATCATTTTTCCCCTGACTAAGGTATATATGCTTGACCTTTTCTTGCGGGATTCTCTCTCTCTCTCTCTCTCTATATATATATTATTGGTCAAGAGAATCCAATAACTAATTAAAATCAAATCTATAGTAAAGTAAGGCAATTTTTCAGCTCTTGCTGAGGAGGAAAACAAATTCCATTAAGAGAGAGTAATCCACACCTCACCTTATCTCGTGGAAATTCTATATTGATAAAACCATTGTGGAGGTTTTCGTTGTGGTTTTCACCTTCAATTTGCAATCAAACTTCAATCCAAACAGGTGTAAAGGAGATACTAATTGTCATTTTATTTCTCTCTTTAATGACCATTTAAATCCAAGGACAAGACAATTATATAGTTGGAAAAGAATAACACTAAACCTTGTACCATCTAAGTTGCGGGCTTTAATAAACGGACTATTTACGTGCATACGTTTACAGTTACAATCTGTTGAAGTAGAGCTTGATGCAAAATAGTGGTTATTTTGATGACTAATTCAGTCCTCAAATTGGTCACTTGCGTGCAGCTTATCCACAATGTTCTATAGGTTTATTTTTAAAAATTTGAAGATTAAATTTTCAATTTGAAATCATGAGAGTTTACGTGTTTCCAACTTAAGGACAATGGATGATATATGGATCTCGTATAAAGTGTAGAGAACAATACAAGTTCAACCGCTTTTCCGTCCAAAGTTCAAACTGTGACACAGCAAGATTTGCTTGGATAAGCGTCGACTACTCGAAAAGAAGAACAGAGGCAGAGAAAGAAGCAAAATAAAAGTAAGATTATGCTTACGACGATTAGAATTGAGTGCAAATAGTAATACACTCCAAGATTTCAAAGCAGGACGTCCTTGAAGTCCTATTTCTTGGTTGTGAATGTTACCTGATTGTTTGACTCGCAACGTTCATCATAACAAACTAGGAAAATTCACCTAGAGCCGCGTAATATGACCAAAAAAAGTAACCAATATAGTTCATGCCACTCAGTAATAATCCTTTCTTTCCATTATTTACATGCCGACTTGCATTGCTTGCATTCAACGCATGACATCGGTAGCCAAGCTCATCATCATTTGTGCATGGCAGTTTTTAGTGGAGGTACGATAATGCATCATCGAATTCAAAGAGCAGGGAAGCTCTACTCTTTTAATTAGACCTATTATCGGATGAGTAATGATTATTACACGTTCACTATTGCAGATTCCATTCACACTGAATTTGAAATCGTGTATTGAAGATACAACAATTTCAATTAAAATAATTGTGAAATCAAATTAGTTCGGTTATGACTTACGAATTATTTACATGAGATGGAAACTGCTGCTTGTCTGTCAATTCTTAAGTCTAGCACGGCACAGTGTCAAAAGCCCGAACTTTAAAAATTCAAGATGGTCATTAATAATCTGGGCCCAACTTTGACCAGGCCTAAACAATCCTGGCCTTATTGTTTTGCGTATTAATCCTTGCCTAAAAAGACTGTTAAAAAACCCACTTTTGGGCCAACACTTATCAAGAAACAGATAGGAGCGCAAATAATCTAGACAGGTGTTGAATGGGCCATTTGGCTTCTCACGCAACCTGATTTTATTGCTGCCTTTAAGCTTAGGCTTGGGTAGAAGATTGTCAGTAAACGAGCGGGAAGATGGTGTTTCCATCGAAGATACCAGTAAATTAGATGATGACGATGATGAGAAGCATCCATAGTTCAATCAGATAAGTAAATGATATGTGTGTTCATGTAGGGGATAAGAAATAAAACGTTAAAGCCTGGAATTTTCCATTATTTGTGTCTTTTACATTGGCAGTTTTCAAAATTCTAAATAGACAGGTTGCTGGAACTGCCAGTAGAAGAAGAATATTGTTTGAAATGCTCTTTAGTTGCATTATTATAGTTTTTTTTTTTTAAATTTTCATTTTTATAGATACTGCGTAGGATTTGAAGAGCATATATAGTACCCGTTTGGATTCAACTAAATCCACGTTTACGTTTTGCGTTTTTAGGTTTTTTTTTTTTCTTCCCCTGTATGTGAATAGTAAAATCACATGGATTTATTGTGCAGAGAAAAAAAATCACTATTTATGCACTATTTATCACTGTTTATGCACTAAAAAATATTAAAAATGAATCCCACAATACTATTCACACATTTAAAAATTATTTTGCTACAGTGTTTTTAGTTTTCAGTTTTCAATTTCAGCAACAATAACTTCAATCCAAACGTACCATATATATAATTTTGTACGTAGTTGCATCATTATCAAAATTTAAGGAAAAAGGAGAATAAAGAATTAAAGATAAAGGCTTTAGTTATCTAGCTATTAAACGATAACGCAGTGTTTCGAGTGAATTTCAAAGACAGGCGTAGCAGCAATTCTATGCTTATCATCTTTGAAGTCTTAGCCATAAATTTACAATAGAATGATGCAGTTTGCATATATACAAGGATGCAACGTCATATTACTCTTATTAACAATAGAATTATAATAGCTAGTTACTCTTATAAAAAAAAAAGAAAAAAAAAAGAATTATAATAGTTACGGATTAGTATGCAATGAGGGCGGAGCCACGTTGTCCCTTGGGGGGGCCGTGGCCCCTGCAAAAAAAATAAAATTTCCAACAGAGCAGGTATAAAAAAATTTTGGGCCCCCCACACTTGGACATCCGGCCCCCCCATGTTTCTCCCGATCTTCATGTGTGAGAGAGAGCTCCAGCCGAAGAGAAGAAAAGGAAAAAAGAAAAGTGCTCCCAGAGCTCCAGCCGAAGAGAAGAAAAGGAAAAAAGAAAAGTGTTTCAGAAAGTGCCAGAGAAGATAGAGATAAAGGAAATGGTGTGGAGGAGAAAAAAGAGGAAAAAAGAAAAGAAAACAAACGGGTGGATAAAAAAAATAAAAAAGATAAGAGAAAAATAAAAAATCTTAATTGAAAAATACTACCACAATATTTTCACAATAAATTTTAAGTAACAGACTGTTATTAGTTAATATTGGCAAGTAAAAAAATAATTTGAGTGGTGGGTTCAAATTAGAATTAGTAACAACTTTCCACATAAATTTTGTTGTGAAAGTATTGCGTAAAATGTTGTGAGCATAACACTTCTCATTGAAAAATATAGTTGTTAAAAAAAGAATAAATAATGATTAAAAAAAGAATAAATAATGAATGAAGAAATAATATTTAAATGAGATAGAGAAAGAATAGAGAGTCTGTTGGAAAGTGTATTTGAAAAAGTGAGTAGCTAAAAGCTAAATATCACTGTTCATTCTCCAAATAGGTAAAAATTTGGAGAAAATTAGAGAGCTTGCTGAAGATGCTCTAAATACTAAAATCCAAACGCATAACTTCTCCATCTCAAAAACCCACCCCACGGTCCCCCACAAAATCCCTTATTCTTTTCTTTTCTGTCTTCTGTGATACACTTCCCCGTACCGCCTACCAGCCCCCAAAACTTAGCAGCATCAGTCCTCCAGTCCGGGAAAAAAAAAAAAAATCCTGACCAATTTTTTCTTTCTTCTTGCTTTCTGAAACAAATCACTCAGTATATTTCATTGTCAAATTTTAGGATTTGGAACTTGGTGACTACCTGGTGAAGTGGTGAGTTTTTTTCTCTTATTTAAGCACTAGACCTTCATCTATTTTCAGTGTCTTTTTTTGATTTTCTCAACTATCTACACCTAAATATTCACATGCTTTTTATATGTTCATAAATTTTTAGAGAAATATATGATTGAAGGAATTGGGATGGAGATAATTGATCTCCGAAGCTCCATGTTTTTTGACGACTAGAAACGAAAACGAGAAATGAGTTTTACTGATCAGTTGGTTTAGAACACAGAAGAAAGATTGTGCCTTTCTACGAACATGAAAATGTTTTTTTTTTTTTTTTTTTTCAGAAAATAAAAATAAAATAATGTTAGAGAGAGAGAGAGAGAGAGAGAGAGAGAGAAAGAGGGTGTTTTGTTTTCGTTATTGCTATGAAAGTTGATAATTTTGTATCCAATAGACTTAAGAATTATATTTAGTATATATCTATTACAACCCGGCCCCTCCAAGTATTTATTCCTGGCTACACCCTTGCAATGAGCAAGCATGCATCTTCATAAGAAGATATTTTTTTGGAGTCATTTTATTTGTGTATACTAAGGACGAACGAGCTTACTTATTTTATTCAACTATTTTTAAAACGTTCTATCAAAAAAAAAAAAAAATTTAAAACGTTGTACAATAAATTGATGATCTTGTTTGAGTTGTGGGATAAAGCTTTTTTTGTTCATTGGTAGGGCTAATGGCTAATAACATATTAAAGAAGTTAAACGATAGGTTAATTTTTAATTACTAACATATTTAGAACAATATCTATAATTACATAGATATTTATTCTGACAATAGCACTAACAAGAAGCTGTAGAGAAACACAAGCAATGCATGTAGTATGTAGAGGTGAATCAAAGGCTTCCACCATTATTGGTTAAATTCAATTCCACTTCAAGGTTTCTTTGCCCCAACCCGTTCCAAAGAGCCATTAACCTGCTGCCAGTGCCACCACCACCACCAACTCCTCCTCCACCACCTCCACTAATCTCTTCTCCACCACCAGTGCCTTCACCAACACCAGCACCTCCTCCAAAACCTCCTCCTCCACCACCTCCACCTCCACCAACACCGCCACCACCACCTTTGCCTATTCCTCCCCCAAACCCACTACCAGCACCACCACCAAATCCTTTGCCAATCCCTCCTCCAATTCCACCACCACCTCCTCCTCCTCCTCCACCACCACTACCACCACCTCCTTTGCCAATACCTCCTCCAAATCCCCACCAGAACCACCACCAATCCCACCACAAGAACCACAACCAATCCCCCACCTGCGCCACCACCCCCACCTGTTCCTCCGCCAATGCCTCCTCCTGTACCACCTCCTCCAGCGATTCCTTTTCCAGTGCCACCCCCAGCACCACCACCTATTCCTCCTTCACTACCTCCACCACCTGTTCCTCCTTCACTACCTCCACCACCTGTTCCTCCCCAACACCACCTCCACTACCTCCTCCAAATCCACCACCAACTTGATGTTCTTTTCTCTTATGATGCTTTCCACCACTGCCACCACCACCACCAGCTCCACCCCCCACCACCTCCAACCCCTCCACCATTACCTCCACCAATTCCGCCGCCACCACCTTTTTCAATACAATCAGGCTTTGCAAAACCAATGCTAGGCTTTCCTGAACCAAAGCCGAAACCATATCCCTTGCCAAAACTAAAAGAATGCCTGAAATCGAATCCTTTTCCTCCATGACTAAAACCACCCCCAAAACCACCACCACCATTACCATCTCCTCCTCCACCACCACCACCACCACCACCACCAATCCACCCTGGAATATCGAAGAACCCCTCTGGCTTCTTCACTTCTCCTTCTCCACCCTTCTTCTCTAGTTTCCTGTTTTCCACACACTCACACCTCACCACCAAAGCAACACACAAAACCACCCAAACAAACTTCCTCGCCATTACACTCCCCATCGATACAGTTCACTGCTTGTGAGATGAGATTCTTTGATGGGGCATGACTATATATATAGCAGAGTTGAACCAAGAACTAATTTATCAGTTCTGGATATGTTATCAGTAAAAAAAGTAGTTTAAAATTGAAATATGGTTGGAGCCAACAAGCAAATTGCTTTCCCGCTAGCTTTAGCTTTTCAACAGTCATCCAGCTTGATCACATGACCATCTATGTGATTGGCTCGTTTGCATTAATGGCACCGTGATTCACCAATCTCTCTCTCTCTCTGTCTCTCTCTCTCTCTCTCTCACATATTGCTTAACCTTTCTTGAGAACCGAAGTACATTTACTGGTGGGCGCAGAGCACAATAACATGTTCAGCATGCAGAAGTGGAAAAAGGGCATCACGTTAATATCCATGAGTTGGCCAATTGGTGCTCAACAATTATTACAGAGGGACCAAGCGAGCTCTCTCTCTCTCCCTCACATATTGCTTAACCTTTCTTGAGAACCAAAGTACATTAATGGCCGTTTGGATTGAAGAAAAGAAAGGGAGAGTAGAGTAAAATTAACTAAAAATAAACTAATTTTAAACAAATAGTATATTTTTATCATTTCTATTCTACTCTTCTACCTTCTCCTCAATCCAAAAATCCTCAATCCAAAAAAGAACATTGCTTGTGGCAGAGCACAATAACACGTTCTGCATGCAGAAGTGGAAAAAGGCATCACGTTGCATGGGGTAAAGGAAAATACCCATGAGTTGGCCAACTGTTGCTCAACAATTATTACAGAGGAACCAGGTGTGCTTATACCGAAAGCGACGTTGTTCCTTGATGAGGCTAATTAGATGGAACGGAGGTGGTTGTACTTGTACATGTGTGCAGGTAAGACGCTGCACTCATGCTCTCTAATTAATTCTTTCACATGCATATATGCGAATGCCCTTCATGAAATATAACACTTGCTCTCTCTGGTCTCTACAAAATTTACAATCCATGCATGTATGAGTTCTGAAATCTCGCTATATTTACCTAAATTCTCTTTATCCACTAACTTCTGGAAATCTTTTCGGCCTTTTCAACCATCCAAATCATGTTCTTATCTCTTATGTTTTGGATAAGAATTAAACATAAGATATATCGTAAGCCGGATTATGTATGCAATACATACTAGTATATCAAAAAGACACAAACCGGATTATGCCCCATACTAATGTGATGAGATCGGTTACCTTAATTAATTAGGTGGGTGCCACTGCCACCGAGACATGTTTTGGTTAATGAATTTGAAACCTTGAAAAGGTTGTCAACACTTTAGAGTGTGTTTGGGTATAATTTATAAGTTAGTTTTTTTTTTTTTTTTCAGCTTTTTAAAATTTCTTTTTTTATATACTTTCTCGATTTTTTAAAGTATAATTATACTTTAATATATTTTCAATATACAGTTTTCAGGAAAAAATTAAATAAGTTATTTTCAAATGGACGCTTATTCTCAAGTAAAAATTGTAATCCATAATTTCAAGAGAAGAAATCTTATGATTAAGGTCTATATATTATAGTTAATTAATATATGATTTTCAGATAATTCTATAGTACTTGTATGATTTTCGGTGGTACTGGTACCTCCAAAGATCCTAGCCATTCATTTTATTGTTATAATGTTTACCATTTATTTATGATGGCATATTGGTTATCATAATGGATGGTTAGGAATACGCGGATATGAATCATATGATCCCCAAGGATATTAGTAGTACAATAGAAAGACCAAAGACCAGTTGTTTTCATTGTGACAAAAAAAAAAAAGACCAGTTGTTTTCATAGGAATTAGGAAATAAAAAGCATTTATCTTAAAAAATTTACATTTGCATTTGTAGCTTCCTCCATGCCATTTTGGTCTCACGGAATGGCCACTTCAAGAAAATGAGGACTTAAAAATTTTATAAATAATATAAAATCGAAACTTTTGATTTTTTTTTTTTATTATTAACGAAAATTTTGCCACAAACTTTAGAGGTGTCACAATTTTCCAAATCATCAATTTATTTATCTATTGTTTATTATATTTTCCACTAAACTCTCTCTAAAAAACCCGATGTGGCTATGCCATCCGCAAGTCTCCCCAAAGACGAGCAAAGAGGCAAAACTTTCTCCACAATTTCTGTAACGACCCAAGGAAAAGCGCTAGCCACATCTGCACTATACCTCAAAAGGACTAGTCACTATTGAGGCTTCTTGCAGTTGTTAATAAAGCCCAGATTTACCCAGTAAATACCCAATGTGGGACTCATCACACACCCACACACATCACACAATCAATCAAATTGGGGCATCACAATCTCCTCTACTTAAATCCCTAACGTCCTCATTAGGGTCCACTTTGTCGGATAGTGTCTCCGAGCCCACATAGGGTTACCAGATTGGCTCTGATACCATATGTAACAACCCAAGGAAAAGCGCTAGCCACATCTGCGCTATACCTCAAAAGGACTAGTTACTATTGAGGCTCTTTATAGTTGTTAATAGAGCCCAGATCTACCTAGTAAATATCCAATGTGGGACTCATCACACACCCACACACATCACACAATTAATCAAATTGGGGCATTACAGTTTTCTTCTCTCCAACAGGAAATTATTGTGTATTCCCGGATCGGGTAGTGTCTCCAAGTTTACACAAGGTTACTAGATCGGCTCTGATACCATATGTAACGACTCAAGAAAAAGCGCTAGCCACATCTGCGCTATACCTTAAAAGGATTAGTCACTATTGAGACTCCTTGTAGTTGTTAATAAAGCCCAGATCTACCAAGTAAATACCCAATGTGGAACTCATCACACACCCACACACATCACATAATCAATCAAATTGGGGCATCACAATCTCCCCCACTTAAGTCCCTAACGTCCTCGTTAGGGTCCACTTTGTCGGGTAATGTCTTCAAGCCCACATAAGGTTACCAGATCGGCTCTAATACCATATGTAACGACCCAAGGAAAAGCGCTAGCCATATCTGCGCTATACCTTAAAAGGACTAGTCACTATTGAGGCTCCTTACAGTTGTTAACAAAACCCAGATCTACCCAGTAAATACCCAATGTGAGACTCATCACACACCCACACACATCACACAATCAATCAAATTAGGGCATCACAATTTCCTTCTCTCCAACAGGAAATTATTGTGTATTCCTGGAGTATCATAAATGTATACTTTCTCCTCTTACATGAATGATAGGTCTCACTAATTAAATTCATGATGAGACCTACCATTTATGTGAGATGGGAGACTACTTATTTATGGTACTCCGAGAGTACCTAATAATTTTTCCTCCCCAACTCTCCCACCCATGACCAGTTTGTGATTTTTTAGCGAATTTTTTGGATTTTGCACGTGTTATGCTATTCTCAAATTTTTATGTGAGAATTTGTTTGGGTGCTGAGTCAACAAGTCACAATCAGTTGTGAAGGTTTTATTTTTTTATAATTATTTAATTACGTTTGTGAATTTTGGATTGTTATCTTGCCAATTTTGGAATACTTTGTAGGTTCTAGACCTTCTGGTAGAGATAATAGGTGTGGAGGCTATTGTTTGTGACAACAGGGTAGGGTTATGGCAGCTCTATCATGGGATAAAGAACACATAACTAGTCAAGGCTTTGGCAAGGAGGCATGCAATCCAATTTGCCATAGAAGTTGGGTTTTGGAGCATTATCTTTGAAGGTGATTCACTCGCGATGGTGAAAGCTCTAAATGATAGTGTAAAAAAAAAATTCTTCAGTAAGACCTGCTATTGAGGACGCAAAAGCACTAGTAACTCACCTACGGTAATGGGAATTTGTGCATACGAGGAGAGACCCAAATCAGGTTGCACACATTCTCGCTCACTATGCACATTCTGTAAATGATGAGTTAGTATGGATAGAAGAGAGCTTATGCAAGCTCTAAACAATGACTTGATGAAATAGTCTTTTGGCTTGGCTATTTTCAATGAAAGTATTAATTTCTCTCATCAAAAAAATTAAAAGAAAAAGAAGAAAAAAAGACAGGGCTTTCAAGATTCTTTTCAAGTTGTGCTATTATGACTTGTAGTGAAGCATTGTTTAAATATGGCACCAAGACCATATTTTAAATAATCTGTGTGCATTTTTGTCTATACCTAAATCCTAATATTAGTTGATGCTTTCTTTTTTTGGCTGCAGAATTTTACATAATCATTTAGATATATACTTGCGGTTTTTCTTTCTTCTTCTTCTTCTTTTTTATTATTTTACTTCTTTAATTTTCGTTTGTCTCTCTGTGTGAGTGTGTTTTTTCTTTTCATATATATTTAGCTATAGATGATGAAGCGGGGTTACAAAATGTACTACGTACGCATGTTGTACGTTAGTTGGAGAAATTAAATATTAAGTCATTTCCTTTGTTTGATCTCTTCCAACGTTCTTGCCAGACTAAAATATGAAATTTTGGGATTCATATCAGCATCTAATTAATAAGATGTTGTCTGTTTTTAGATCCTGATCGATAATTCTAAGTCTAGATTTTTTATGAAGATAAATAAGTTCTCGTGCAACCCCAATAACATTGTTGAAGCTCTTCTTCCAAGGCAGTAATTTTCTTTGGGTTTAGCCTATTTTCTATTATAAAGATTAAGTGTTCAATATCTTATAAAGTCAAGGTAAAAAAAAAGAAAAAAAAAAAAAGAATCACATATATTGATTAAAAATTTCAGATATATTATACTAAGTTGAGACGGCCAATTTTAATAGGAAGCTGCCCAAGCTTTTATTTGGCAAGTACTCATAAATTAGCATATTTTCTTCTCATCACAAGAGTTACAAGGTTTCAATGTTGAAGGTTTGCAATCAGTTTAACTTTGTTCTTAAATTCATGTACAACACTATAAAGAGAAGGGTTTGTTAAAATGAAATTTTTTGTTGTAATAAAGTCAAAACTGTTCTAATAAATGTAATAAAATATGAGGTAATAGGTTTATACAACTTTTTTTTTTTTTTTTGGTAATAAACTCCAAGTATTTTAATGATAACTTTAATGCAATAATATATATGTTGCAAAAAACAATATATTGCGAAGAATATCTCGTGGTAATAGGCTATTGTTTCACAGTTATTATTGCAAGATATTGCAAATAGTTAACAAAAATAATTCGAGTCAAATTATTGCAATTATTTTTTCATTTTAAGTTATTGCAAAAAAATTTCCTAATGATCTAAGATATTAAGGCATGTATTGCAATAAAAAATTATAAGTTATTGCAACTAATTATTGTTGATGCAATAATTTACTATTTTTAAGTTATTATTGCAATGACTTGTAACTTGTAGATGCAATATTGTGTCTACATCACTATGCTTAGCATTTGAAGTAATAAACTTATTTTTGGTGTTATAATTAAATTACCTAAATTGAAAAAGTATCATACAATGTGTTCTTTCAAACTTGCATTTTTTTTTAGGAATATAAGAAAGTTGTTGTTTGTTTGTTTGTTTGTTTGTTTGTTTTTTTTTTTTTTTTTTTTGGTGTCACCCTATGAATGATTGAAAATGAGTTCATTTACGTAGTTTTATGCCTTTATGGTTGATAAATTTGACATTATTTTGCAGAAAACTTTGCAATATTGTCTCAAGAACTATGATGTGTACTGAAGATTTGAGTAGCTGCGGCTGTAGGAGAGAATGCATATGGTTGCTTAGATAATGTCTCTATAGGAATTCTGCTCTGAACTTGGCCGCTACATTTTAAGTTTGTTTTGCATATGTTATTGTTTGTATTTGTTGCTTGTTTGGCTTATTGTTTCTTGTTTAGAACTACTCTATCTATCTCTCCTATCATTTTATGTTTATTACTATTTCTCTTTTGGCTTGGTTTCTACTAGGAGCTTATTAGTTACATTTATTGGAATGAAAATGATTTTGAGGTATACAAAAACTTCTATTTGGAACTGTGTCCTGCTAGTGCTATGGGAAGTTTAGTCAAACCTTTAAGATAAGTATCTTTGTGACTTTGAGATTAGTATGATGTAAAATATCTTTCAAAAATGACATTGATATGTTTGTGTTCTCAAAATAAGAAATAAGGAGGAAACAATGTTTAGCCAAAATTGAAGTTTCCATAATTAGCCTTCCTCCATTAGAGTTTGATTCAAAATTTGAAATCTATTTGAATTTAAACTTTCCTTTGGAAGGAAATAAATCAAGCGGGTGGAATAAATTCATATTGTGTTTCCTTAAATGAGTTGGGTCATTATCATTAATGAATTTGATGCCAAAATATTTTCTTTTGAAAGTAAATTTGAACTTGAATAAAATTTGGCAAATGATAATAGAGTCATAAATATTGAGATTTGGTCAAGTTCTCAAATTGGAAAGAGGTTTGGTCATCAATGCCAATATTATAAAAAAAAAAAAAAAAAAAAAGCAAAAGACCCAATGAAAAAAAGAGAGAGAAAAATTCAAGCCGACCCAAGACCTGAAAACTCACAAATCATTTAGGCGGGTCAATCAAATTTTCGGCGGGTTCGGTTTTATTCGATCAGTTCAGTTGACTCTAAATTTGACCCGACCTTTCTTTGCTCACCTTTACTTATTAGTCTGGGCATGACATGACCTAGAGTTCGGAGGTCTTGGGTTCAATCTACCATATTATCAATCCATGAGAAAGTGGAATAATTGGCCAAAGGCTAGGCCACAACTTCTTTATATCTACACACACGCGCGCACAGACACACNTCTGTTACAATTTTTTTTTCTTTTTTTCGGATTTTAGTTCAAATTTGTTTTTTTTTTTTTTTTTTTTTTTTTTTTTTAAAAGTAGAATAGAGTTAAAAATATATATAATATATATATATATATATATATATATATATATTTATATATATTAATTTGAGGTGTTCCTAATTTTTGATTGGGGGCTGGGAAATGGGTGAGAAATGGGTAGGGGGCCGGCTGTTAATGTTGGGGGGCCCATTTATTTTTCTTCCTAGTTTAATGGGGATTTTTTTTTTTTTTTTTTTTTGCAAGGGCCTCGGCCTCCTCAAGCCACTATGTGGCTCCACCCCTGTCACCCTATGAATGATTGAAAATGAGTTCATTTACGTAGTTTTATGCCTTTATGGTTGATAAATTTGACATTATTTTGCAGAAAACTTTGCAATTTGTCTCAAGAACTATGATGTGTACTGAAGATTTGAGTAGCTGCGGCTGTAGGAGAGAATGCATATGGTTGCTTAGATAATGTCTCTATAGGAATTCTGCTCTGAACTTGGCCGCTACATTTTAAGTTTGTTTTGCATATGTTATTGTTTGTATTGTTGCTTGTTTGGCTTATTGTTTCTTGTTTAGAACTACTCTATCTATCTCTCCTTCATTTTATGTTTATTACTATTTTCTTTTTGCTTGGTTTCTACTAGGAGCTTATTAGTTACATTTATTGGAATGAAAATGATTTTGAGGTATACAAAAACTTCTATTTGGAACTGTGTCCTGCTAGTGCTATGGATGAGTTTAGTCAAACCTTTAAGATAAGTATCTTTGTGACTTTGAGATTAGTATGATGTAAAATATCTTTCAAAAATGACATTGATATGTTTGTGTTCTCAAAATAAGAAATAAGGAGGAAACAATGTTTAGCCAAAATTGAAGTTTCCATAATTAGCCTTCCTCCATTAGAGTTTGATTCAAAATTTGAAATCTATTTGAATTTAAACTTTCCTTTGGAAGGAAATAAATCAAGCGGGTGGAATAAATTCATATTGTGTTTCCTTAAATGAGTTGGGTCATTATCATTAATGAATTTGATGCCAAAATATTTTCTTTTGAAAGTAAATTTGAACTTGAATAAAATTTGGCAAATGATAATAGAGTCATAAATATTGAGATTTGGTCAAGTTCTCAAATTGGAAAGAGGTTTGGTCATCAATGCCAATATTATGGAAAAAAAAAAAAAAAAAAAGCAAAAGACCCAATGAAAAAAAGAGAGAGAAAAAATTAAGCCGACCCAAGACCTGAAAACTCACAAATCATTTAGGCGGGTCAATCAAATTTTCAGCAGGTTCGGTTTTTATCGATCAGTGTGCAGTTGACTCTAAATTTGACCCGACCTATTCTTTGCTCACCTTTACTTATTAGTCTGGACATGACATGACCTAGAGTTCGGAGGTCTTGGGTTCAATCTACCAGAAAAAAAAAAAAAAAAAAATGTAACAGAGCCCACGGCAAGCCAAGCCCACGACGAGCCCAAGCTCGCTCACGGCAAGCCCACGGATTCTCAACCAAATAAAAAAAAAAAAAAAATCCAGTACAGACATCACGTCGCTGGCAGAGAGTTGAAACCCATCACATCGCTGGTAGTGGCAGAGAAATCAAACCCCAATACTAAAGCCCATCAAACTCCAGCAAACCAAAACGCAAAACATAGGTGTTTATCAAAACCCCCCCCCCCCAATACACAAACCAAAACCAAACCCCAGGTCCCTAGCAAACCAAACCCAGTAACCCACGGTCACGTCCCCGTCGTCATCGCCGCAGCTCACCCGATCGCCGCTCATCGCAGATTGTAGATCAGAGATCGGAGATTGCAGAGTTCTTTGCCTCTGCTCCGGTGCTCGGTGCGACGGTGCTCCCTTCGGCCCTCCCTCAAGGTATTTCTCACTTTTTCTCTCTAACTCTCTTAGTCTCTCTCTCTTTATCTCACTGAAAATTTGAAATGCTCTTTTTCACAGATCATAGTGGTCATTGCCTCATTGGAGATCGCAGATCGTGCTGCCTCTGCTCTGGTGCAATGGTGCTCGTTGGTAGTTGCTCCTTCCGCTTCGGCAGTCTGGCCCTCCCTCAAGGTTTTTCTCTCTAACTCTCTCTCAGTCTCTCTTTCTTTATCTCACTGAAGGAAAAAAAAAATGAAATGAATATTTATGAAGAGTCTCTTTATTCTTTATCTTTAGGGATAATTACACTTTACCCACCTGTGGTTTGCCTCTAATTCGATGTGCCTACCTGTGGTTTCAATTTTGACACTTTACCCACCTGTGATTTCCTTCGTTAATAATCCGTAACCCACCTCCAGTGCAGCCGTTACTCAAGCTCGTAAACTCAAAAAAAAAAACCAAAAACAGATCAAACACTGAAGAACGAAGAACACAATACTCAAATATTTTCTTTTCCATCATTTCTCATACACACTAATTCAACTAAATACAAAAAATTTCATCCCAAACATTTGTTCAGCTATTGCAGGTAGATCTATTTCATTTTTTCAAACAGGTTTTCTCTCTCTCAAACCCGCTAGACCCCTGGATTTCTCTCTCTCTCTCTCTCAATCAAGCTTTATCTCTTGGTTCAAGCCATTGCCACCGCATCCAACGACCAAAAACCCAAATCACAGGTTGAACACTGATTACACCACCGGTACTGCCACCACCAGACGAAAACCCAGAACTTTAAGGCTCTCTCAGTTCAAGCTCTTAATGTCTGGTCCTCTCTCCTCTCTCTCTCTAACTCATCATCTTTATCTCTCTCTTTAAACCCATGGTTGAAAACCCAGATCGGTAGTGAATGGGTGGTCTGATCGGTCCAAATCTAAAAAATAATATATTATGATGATAATGGATGGAACAGAGAAGGTAGCTTACATTTCTCTTAGTAACTGAGAAGGTAGCTTCGTCTTGGTTTTCAATCGCTACTGATCACTACCGATTGAAAAAACCCAGATTGAAAACCCACAAAGTATATTACCATTCCCAAAAAAAACACTTACATTTCTCTTAGTAACTGAGAAGGTAGCTTCGTCTGGGGTTTCAATCACTACCGATCACTACCGATTGAAAAAACCCAGACGAAAAAACCCAGATTGAAAACCCACAAAGTATATTACCATTCCCTAAAAAACACTTACATTTCTCTCAGTAACTGAGAAGGAAGCTTCGTCTTCGACACATCTCTTGGAAAATGAAACAGAGATGGAACTTTAAAAACCGAAATGGCAAGGAAAACACTAAAAAAAAAAAATCACAATCCTAGAGAGAGAAATATCCCTACCTACACTCTGAGAATGAGAGAGAGAGAGTAAGAGAGTAGGGCGCACGGTTATAGAGGACCAGAGAGAGAGAGAGAAATGGGCAAAGAAAGGAGAGATTAGACTAGACTAGAGAGAGTCATAAAAAGTTAAGACAACACAGATAGAGAGATCTGACAGGAAGCGAAAAAGAAGGGCACGCGAATGGAGAGGAAAACAGCCCAAACCAGCAGAAACAAAGAAAGAAACAGAAATACTAGTGATTGCTTTTGTATTTAGTTGATTAAGATGTTTTATTATTGATTTGGTTGGGTTTTGATTTACTAGATTTGGAGATGTTTGGGATGAAATTTTTTGTATTTAGTTGAATTTGTGTGTATGAGAAAATGAAATGTTGGAAAAGAAAATATTTGAGTATTGTGTTCTTCGTTCTTCATGTTTGATATGTTCTTCGTTCTTTAGTGTTTGATCTGTTTTAGGTTCTTTTTTGATGAGTTTACGTGTTAGAGTAACGGCTGCACTGGAGGTGGGTTACGGATTATTAACGGAGGAAATCACAGGTGGGTAAAGTGTCAAAATTGAAACCACGGGTAGGCACATCAAATTAGAGGCAAACCATAGGTGGGTAAAGTGTAATTATCCCTTATCTTTAATAGCCTATCTGATGATTCTGATCTCACATCTCGGTAAGTCTCTCTCTCTCTTTTGAATTGTGACTCTCTGATTGGCTGGTTTTGCTTTTTTCCTGTTTTAGTGTTTTTGTCTTTTTAAATTTGGCTTTATCTTATCCCTTTTTGTTGTTGGTCAGTGACTCAGTGTGTTGGTGTTTGGTGAAATATTAATTGTCATTTAG
Organism: Quercus suber; assembly: GCF_002906115.3. Lineage (NCBI taxonomy): Eukaryota > Viridiplantae > Streptophyta > Magnoliopsida > Fagales > Fagaceae > Quercus > Quercus suber. Next base: position 137,416 of record NW_027069583.1, on the reverse strand, counting down.
TGTAACGTGTGTTATGATTTGTGATTGGCATTGCGAAATTTTCTGATTGCAGCTAGCTATTGTGATTGGGCGCATTTTGTGCTTGTCTGTTGGCTGTTGAGTGGGGTGGGGAGGGGGTAGATGGGCTATGGGCACATGGGGCCGGGTGCAGCATAATAATTAAATCAATGTAATGTGCAGCACATTACATTGCTTTAATTATTGTGCTGCACATGGAATGTATAATGTTCGGCTCTTTTAATGTAATATGTACAAGGGGCTAAACAATATAACAAATTAAAGCAATATAATTAATGGCAAATAAATTAAAGCAATATAGTTTATTGTTACACTAAACAATAATAATTAAAGCTATATAATTAAATTAACCAATACATTATAAAAGAAAAATTAATTAAATTATTTTTGTTTTTGTTTGAGGGGTTATTATTAATTAAAGTTGTATTAAAAATGGGCTGACTGTTTAAATTATAGTGAAAATTTTGTTTTTTTCTTGAGTATGAATAACATTCATATAACTAAGTAAAAATCTCTAATTAATTTTTTTTTAAAAAATTCTTTTCAAGTTAATTTTTGAGTCATATTCTTAAAGCTAAAAGAATTATGAGCAAACAAAAAACAATTGATGCATTCTTTAAGAAAAAAGATGTTAGCAATTCAGAAATTAGGACACTTGTGCTATAGAAACAAATGTTAATACTTCAATACCTGATAAACACCCCTCCAAATGTCCAAAACTTCAATTTGAAGAGATAGATCGTGATCCAGGATCATGTAAACAAATATGTGAATTTCTATCAACCAACAAGATGAAATCCGACGAGCTTATCTCAAAGAAGGTCCATATCAACCTGAAAATATAGACTATCCATACAATGATGATACTCATCGTCGTCGATTTCAACCTTCATGGTTTGGTTCACATAAGGATTGGTTGGAATACTCACCTTCAATGGATGCGATATATTGTCTACCTTGCTACCTTTTTAGTAAGAAACCAATAGTCGTCCCGGATCAGATGTATTCATTTCACGAGGTTTTAATAATTGAAAAAGGTGAAAGATGGAATGAATTGTCCTTTAATTCGTCATGAAGGGAAAGAACCAAACTCCCACATAAAATTGCTATGAAATGTTGCGAGGATTTAAAGAATCATTCACGGCATATTGACAAGCTGATTGAGAAACAAAGTCAAAAGAATTAGAGAATAATCGGTTGCGGCTCAAAACCTCAGTAGAGTGTGCTCGATGGCTAGCATTCCAAGCTTGTGCTTTTAAAGGTCATGATGAAAGCCTTGATTCAAAAAATAGAGGTAATTTTATTGAATTGATAAAATTCACATCAACTTTCAATGACAAAGTAGCTAGTGTTGTCTTGAAAATGCACAGGAAAAGCCAA
>NW_027069583.1:0-135993 GCF_002906115.3 Quercus suber | reverse complement strand
CGTTACACAAGTTGACATTAGCATACATTTTTAGATTTTATTTCCAAAAATCCAACTAGACCATGATATTCCTTTCTACATAGTGAGATCAAAAATTTCGCTAAGCTCATAATCATCTCTCACTGTGTAAATTGGAATATCACATCTAATGATTTTAAATAAAATTTTGTGAAGAATAAAACATCACACCATCCATATATTAAATCATACATATAACATGTGTCCATACATCTTTGTGCACAACACATTGTGCATGGGCTCCACTATAAGCCCTATTGGTAATTTCATACAACATGCTAAGACAAAATTTGAAAATTATAGGTAACCGTGAAACACATCCCCTTACATGGCTTCCAAAATTAAATTACATAGCCTTAAATTATGTAAGGTTGAAATTTATCAACATCTTGTTGGCTTTATTCCATGCCAATTTGCTTGTAATTTAACACTTAGTAACCCTGTATTTAGGTGGGATTCATGTAAGGGTAGTGTATGAAGAGAGTGTGAATAATTGCTCAACTTGTGCCAAAAAGCAAGGACTCGCGGCTAGGACTCGTGACTGACTCGCGCTTGAAAGCCGCCAACTATTGTGCACGTGAGAAGCATGCGGGGAGGTGAAGGGTCACGCCAGCTGTCGTACTATAGGACAAAAGTCCTAGGTTGGCCAGACCGTTATCTCGCGACTTGAACTCACGACTTGGACCAGTCGCGAGGCCAAGCCGCCAACTAGCCCTATTTGGAAAAAACTGACTCTTTGTATTCCAAACACACTACTATATATAGACCCTTATACCCACGAAATGTAGAGAGTTTCCAGAGAGAATTTTGTGAGAGAAACCCTAGAGTAAAACAAGATTTACCTCATCCCCAATCTTCACCAAGGACTTTACAAATTCCTCTACTCTCTTCCTCCATTGATACATCCTTGAGAGGTTTTGACCAAATCCTTTTCTCATCACACCCACGTCTGTGAGAAGGTTCATTTGGTGCTAAGGGAAGCAGTTTGGAAGGGACCAATGGTTATTGGTTGATGCTATGGGTTATAGCGGAATCCGATAAGCTAGAAAAAAAAAAGGTTCAGCGCAACTCGTTGGAGCAAGAAGCTTGGAGGGCTTATGTACCTGGGTAGATTAGGCTTGGAGGGCCTATTGCTATTCATGTATCCCAATTACATTTTCTAGTGGATTATTGACCGCTTGGAGGGCGGCGGAGAGGTTTTACGTCGAGTGCTTCTGTTTCCTCTTCGATAACACATCACGTTTTGTCCTTGTGTTTGCATCTCTCTTTCCTTTATCTTTACCATTTAATTACTGCTGTGATTGTGATTATTTATGGTTAGATTGTTTATCAATTTTGTTATAAGTTTGTTATCATTTTTCGCACATACATTGTTTGATATAAAGCTTAAATTATAATTGAGGGTCTAACTGTTCATAGTGTTTTCAACGCTATTTGAACTTTCAAATTACATAGCCAAAAACAATGGCCAAAAAAATTTTTCCAAAAAACATTGGCCTAAAAAAAAAAAAATTACATATTCAAGTACTCTACTACAAAGATTCTATTTTTAATTAAAAAATTGGGATGCCACGTTACCAAATAATTTAAAAAATTGTCTTATCCATCCACAATAACAATAAATAAAAATATACATGTTGCATAAATTACCAATATAATCTCTAACTATAGAGATCAGCCAAAGAGTCTCATAAACCCTTTGGATTATCATCACATAATGCATTCATATAATATCAATTCAATCATATCACAATATGTTAAAAAGACATCATAAATTAATTCAAAGATTAAAAACATGCATAATTATACAGAAAATTAGAAAACTAATTTCACAATTTTCTCATATTATCACAATTCTATTTTAACGTCACAGTTAAAAAAAAAAAAAGAATTGCCACTACAATTTACATATATGTCATATTAGAAAAATTGGTCTAAACAAAATTAAGAATATATAGTGTTTTACTATAAATTAAAATAAATAATAAGAAAACCCACTGTGCATGTTATAACATTTGATTTTGATATAATTTTCTATATTGTTATAACCAATTCCTTTGTAAACTATGTTACAAATCCACAGCATTTGTAAATAATATTACAAATCCAACAGCCACTTGCGTGTGGCTTATCAACTTACATAGTTTTCCTTGTTGAAGGAAACAACACAATTTGTGTGTACTTATACACCAACGGATCTCAGGGGCGGAGCCACATAGTGGCTTGAGGGGGCGAGGCCCCTGCAAAAAAAAAAAAAAAAATTCCCATTAGACTAGGAAGAAAAAATAATGGGCCCCCAACATTAACCAGCCGGCCCCCTACCCATTTCTCACCCATTTTCCAGCCCCAATCAAAATTAGGAACACCTCAAATTAAAAATATATATATATATTCTACTTTCAAGCCAAAAAAAAAAAAAAAAAAAAGCCAAAACAAATTTGAACTAAAATTTGAAAAAAAATGTAACAAAGCCACAGCAAGCCAAGCCCACGGCGAGCCCAAGCTCGCTCACGCAAGCCCACAGATTCTCAACCAAAAAAAAAAAACCAGTACAGAGCATCACATCGCTGGCAGAGAGTTGAAACCCATCACGTCGCTGGCAGTGAAGAAATCAAACCCCAATACTAAAGCACATCAAACTCCAGCAAACCAAACGCAAAACAGAGGTGTTTATCAAAAAAAAAAAAACCCCAATACACAAACCAAAACCAAACCCAGGTCCCCAGCAAACCAAACCCAGTAACCCACGGTCACGTCGCCGTCGTCGTCGCCGCAGCTCCTTGTCGTCGTCGTTGCTCGCCCGGTCGCCGCTCATCGCAGATCGTAGATCGAAGATCGGAGATCGCAGAGTTCTCTGCCTCTGCTCCGGTGCTCGGTGCGACGGTGCTCCCTCCAGCCCTCCCTCAAGGTATTTCTCACTTTTTCTCTCTGACTCTCTCAGTCTCTCTCTCTTTATCTCACTAAATTTGAAATGCTCTTTTTCGCAGATCGTAGCGGTCATCGCCTCATCGGAGATCGCAGATCGTGCTGCTCTGCTCCGGTGCAGCGGTGCTCGTTGGCAGTTGCTCCCTCCGCTCCGCAGTCCGGCCCTCCCTCAAGGTTTTCTCTCTAACTCTCTCTCAGTCTCTCTCTCTTTATCTCACTGAAGGAAAAAAATGAAATGAATATTTATGAAGAGTCTCTTTATTCTTATCTTTAATAGCCTATCTGATGATTCTGATCTCACATCTCGGTAAGTCTCTCTCTCTCTTTTGAATTGTGACTCTCTGATTGGCTGGTTTTGCTTTTTTCCTGTTTTAGTGTTTTTGTCTTTTTAAATTTGGCTTTATCTTATCCCTTTTTGTTGTTGGTCAGTGACTCAGTGTGTTGGTGTTTGGTGAAATATTAATTGTCATTTAGTGTAACGTGTGTTATGATTTGTGATTGGCATTGCGAAATTTTCTGATTGCAGCTAGCTATTGTGATTGGGGCGCATTTTGTGCTTGTCTGTTGGCGTTGAGTGGGGTGGGGAGGGGGTAGATGGGCTATGGGCACATGGGGCCGGGTGCAGCATAATAATTAAATCAATGTAATGTGCAGCAATTACATTGCTTTAATTATTGTGCTGCACATGGAATGTATAATGTTCGGCTCTTTTAATGTAATATGTACAAGGGGCTAAATAATATAACAAATTAAAGCAATATAATTAATGGCAAATAAATAAAGCAATATAGTTTATTGTTAAACTAAACAATAATAATTAAAGCTATATAATTAAATTAACCAATACATTATAAAAGACAAATTAATTAAATTATTTTTGTTTTTGTTTGAGGGGTTATTATTAATTAAAGTTGTATTAAAAATGGGCTGACTGTTTAAATTATAGTGAAAATTTTTTTTTTCTTGAGTATGAATAACATTCATATAACTAAGTAAAAATTTCTAATTAAATTTTTTTTAAAAAAATTCTTTTCAGGTTAATTTTTGAGTCATATTCTTAAAGCTAAAAGAATTATGAGCAAACAAAAAACAATTGATGCATTCTTTAAGAAAAAAGATGTTAGCAATTCAGAAATTAGGACACCTGTGGCTGTAGAAACAATGTTAATACTTCAATACCTGATAACACCCCTCCAAATGTCCAAAACTTCAATTTGAAGAGATAGATCGTGATCCAGGATCACGTAAACAAATATGTGAATTTCCTATCAACCAACAAGATGAAATCGACGAGCTTATCTCAAAGAAGGTCCATATCAACCTGAAAATATAGACTATCCATATCAATGATGATACTCATCGTCGTCGATTTCAACTTCATGGTTTGGTTCACATAAGGATTGGTTGGAATACTCACCTTCAATGGATGCGATATATTGTCTACCTTGCTACCTTTTTAGTAAGAAACCAATAAGTCGTCCCGGATCAGATGTATTCATTTCACGAGGTTTTAATAATTGGAAAAAGGTGAAAGATGGAATGAATTGTCCTTTAATTCGTCATGAAGGGAAAGAACCAAACTCCCCACATAAAATTGCTATGAAATGTTGCGAGGATTTAAAGAATCATTCACGGCATATTGACAAGCTGATTGAGAAACAAACGTCAAAAGAATTAGAGAATAATCGGTTGCGGCTCAAAACCTCAGTAGAGTGTGCTCGATGGCTAGCATTCCAAGCTTGTGCTTTTAGAGGTCATGATGAAAGCCTTGATTCAAAAAATAGAGGTAATTTTATTGAATTGATAAAATTCACATCAACTTTCAATGACAAAGTAGCTAGTGTTGTCTTGGAAAATGCACCAGGAAATGCCAAATATACATCACCCACAATTCAAAAGGAGATTTTGCATATTCTTGCTAGTAATGTGCGAAATGCTATTCGTGAAGAAATTGGGATGCAAAATTTTGCATTCTTGTTGATGAAGCTCGGGATGAGTCGAAGAGAGAGCAAATGGCCATCATTTTGAGTTTGTTGATAAAGAAGGTTTCATTAAAGAGCGTTTCTTTCATGTTGTGCATGTTAGAGACACTACTGCATTGACTTTAAAGAATGAGATATGTGCTGTCCTTTCTCATTACAACCTCCACATTGAAAATATTCAGGTCAAGGATATGATGGGGCTAGTAACATGCGTGGTGAATGGAATGGATTACAAGCTCTTTTTCTTAAAGAGTGCCCATATGCTTATTATGTACACTGTATGGCTCATAGGTTGCAATTAGCTCTAGTTACAGCATCTAGAGAAGTAAAAGATGTTCATCAGTTCTTCGATCATTTGGTTAATATTATCAATATTGTTGTTGGTTCTAGTAAGCATAATGATGAATTGCAACATGCTCAAGCAGAACAAGTTGAGAATATGATTGCTTCTAATGAAATTGAGACTGGAAGAGGTGCAAACCAGATTGGTACTTTGCAACGAGCTGGAGATACTAGGTGGAGATCTCATTTTCAATCTGTTTGTAGTTTGATTAACATGTTTGATGCTACTTGCAAAGTTATCAACACTATCTCTGAGGAAGGGGCTAACTATAAACAACGCGGTGATGCCGAGGGAGCTTATCAGGTATTAACATCATTTGAATTTATTTTAATCTTGCATTTGATGAAAGAGATAATGGGAATTACTAATGTTCTTTGTCAAGCTTTGCAACAACGTTCTCAGGACCTTTTAAATGCCATGCATTTAGTTTCAACAACAAAATCACTTATTGAAAAGTTTAGAGATGATGGATGGGAGCCTTTACTTGCTAGTGTTATAGCATTTTGTGAGCAACATGAAATTGATGTTCCTGATATGAATGCTCGTTACACTAAAGGTCGAGGTAGATATCGTCGTCAAGATGAACATTTAACAATGGAACATCATTTTAGAATTTGCATATTTACAGTTGCAATAGACTTTCAATTGCAAGAATTGAAAAGTAGATTTTGTGAGCTAACAACGGAACTTGTCATTCTTAGTTCAGGTTTAAATCCCAAGGATGCTTTTAGATTATTCAAAATTGTTCATATATGCAATTTAGTTAAGAAATATTATCTTCAAGATTTTACTGAACATGAACAAGAACTTTTGGAGTCTCAATTGCAACATTATGAGCTTGATGTGATAAAACATCCAGATTTTCAGAATATGAGTACAATTTCCGAGCTATGTAGGGGATTAAAAATTTCAGGAAGTCTAATATCTATTTTTTGATTGATAGACTTATTTGTCTTGCGTTGACCCTTCCAGTTTCTACAGCAACTACAGAACGAGCTTTCTTAGCTATGAAGTTGTTAAAAATAAGACTTCGCAATAGAATGGAGGATGAGTTTTTGGCAGATAGTATGATAGTTTATATAGAGAAGGAAATTGCAGGGAATTTCACTATGGAGATGATAATGGATGAATTTTATTCCATAAAAAATCATTGTCAGGCATGATTTGATCCGGTTGATGACCCGACCTGACTTGAATAATGTTGCGTGGTTTTTAATGGGAGATTTACTGAGGCTTAGTCCATGGAGCGGAGGCTTGAAAAAAAAAAAAAATTTTGGCCCGTTTTGTAGCCCATTGTGAATCCTGTGCGCAGGATATAAAAGCCTTTTTTTTTTTTTTTTTTGTGATTAGGGTTTTGTCTTGTTGTTGTTTTTGAGAAAGAAAAACACTGTAGCCACACATTGTAATTTTCTTTGATAATAGTAAAATCCCTGCAACTCCATGAACGTAGGCAAATTGCCAAACCACGTAAATACTATCTTGTACGTGTGATTGTTTTTATTTTGACGTTTTGTTTTCTCTATTTTTTTTGTTTCTCACAGGTTTGGAATTTCGGTTAAATTCTCAACATGTTCAAGTATATGATGATATATGAAAGTTGATAATTTTGTATCCAATAGACTTAAAAATTATATTTAGTATATTTATGTTACAATCCGGCCCCCCAACATATTTATTCCTGGCTACGCCCCCGGTGATCTGCACAATATCCTTGTTAAAAGAAACAAGGATAATATTGTGTTCAAGTGTAACTAATACACTAACATCAACGTGGGGCTTTTTCATTTTATTATTATTATTATTATTTTTATTTATTTAGATAACCACTCAAACAATTAGTGGTTAGTGGACCCCTCCAGGACTCATAGCCAAAGCAAATCTTGGCCGATGAATAGTGAATACACAGTTATTCACTTGGTCCTCTGTGTAGGACCAACAGAACGAGGTGTTCCATTTTAATGTACTTTCAAACCATTAAAAAAAAATATTTGACATCAAACAAGATTAAATGGGTCAAAATAAACCTGTAAATTTTGGATTACATGTAAACAATCAAAAAATTACAGCTTTTTATTTTTCTCTCTACATGCCATAACATGCTTCTAAAAATTACAGATCTAAAAATTAAAAAATTACCTAAACTTTTAATTTTTTTTTTTTTAGCATGCATATAGAATTAAATATATCAGAGATCATGGCATCATTCAAGAGTGAAAACAAGCATAAAATGGCTCTGATACTAATGTTGAATAATTATATACTTTACTAGAGGTCATATAGACACATACCTTTGGTATAACCAAATTGTTGGATCTTGTTCTTTGCTTACTTTACGAACTCTTCACAATCTCCTTTGTGGAACACCTCCAAGTCATAGGAGATGCTACTAGAGTCTCTCCTAATTTCCACGCTCCAAATTCTAGGGAACAATAGATAGTGTCCCAGAGAGATGGCTTAATTTTGAAAGAGCACTCAAAACTATACGTATGTTCACTTATTGTGTCTATCATCTAACTGACTGACATATGAGTATTTTAAATACTCATAGAGATTCACTTACTATCAGATATATGCGATCCCTAAAAGATCTCATATCTTAAGTTTAAATTATTCCACCACTGATATTGATAACCCATATCAATATCTATTAAGTTTAAATTACCTCACTACTAATATTGATAACTCATGACAATATCAGTTAGTTTAAATTTAAACTTACTTATTAGATAACCCATGTGAATGATCCATGGGCCATGGATTATGGGTTGGATCAAAACTATCCCAATTTCTAACATAAACAATTGGAAGAGAAGAGAGAGACTGATAGTAGCTATTCGATGCTCGCTAGCTCTAAAATGCTTTCGGGGTAGAGATGTTAATTGGGGATTTTCCTTTCTGAGCTCCATTTTTTCCTTTCCGATGTTTTTAGCTTTACAGGTAAAGATGCTAATTGGGGCTTCAAAGTGGACATGGATTTTTAGAGTGACCGAATTGGACAGGGGGTGTGTATCAAATTAATTTGCATTGGTTTTGCAGTTGTAGATATAATCATGTAGTGATGTTTATTGGGTTTTTTCATGTAATGAAGGCTAAACGTTACTGTCACACCGTTGTTTCCTGTGCTACGTATAATATATTTGACAATAGCAAAGCAGAGGAGCCAACTGTGACCACCACAAGAAGTTGCTTCCATCTACGTGTTTTCCAATGTGAATGCTTGTTTAGTCTACATTGGAGAGATCTTGAGTGGAGACAAATCAGCTTCCCAATATATCTTCCCTGGCTTGCAATCCTTGTCTGCCTCATACTGAAACCCATCTCTCCTCCTCTTTTTTGAGCTTCTCACCCTTCTCCTCATAGACCATGATGGCTTTCCCAACCAATGAAGAAACCTCCTTTTCTTCTTTCACTCTCCAATAGAAATATGATGTCTTCTTAAGCTTTAGAGGTGAAGATACCCGCTATGGTTTTATAGACCATTTATATCAAGCTTTATGTGACAAGGGTTTTGGTACTTTCATCGATGATAACCTTCAAAGAGGAGAGGAAGTTTCAGTAGAGCTTCTCAAAGCCATTGAGTTGTCAATGATTTCAATTATTATGTTCTCTAAAAATTACACATTTTCTACTTGGTGCTTGGATAAACTTGTTAGGATTCTTGAGTGTAGGAAAAATGGCCAGTTGATTTTACCAGTGTTTTACAAAGTGAGTCCATCGGAAGTATCTAAACAAGAGAGAAAGTTTGGAGTACATTGGCTAAACATGAAAATTTCAAAGATAACATGGGCAAGGTGCAGAGATGGAGAACAACTCTATGCGAAGTTGGTAGTTTGTCTAGATGGCATTACAAGAATAGGTATGTATATCTCACCATTAGTCTCATGCTTCTCTCTTTCTATTTTTAAGATAAAATTGGAGAGGTTTATATAGATTTCACAAAATACAAACCAAGGATATTTACAATAAATGAGGTGCAGTTGCAACAAAAAAGGTTAAAATATTAGACCCAAAAAAATAAGAGTTGTCCCCACTCTCGCTCTCTCTCTCTCTCTCTCTCTCTCTCCCATTCACTCTCACCGTGCCTCTCTCTCTCTCTCTCTCTCTCTCTCTCTCTCTCTCATCTAATCTCTGAACTTCATCTCTCTCAATCTCACTTTCTGCTCACTACCTCTCCATCTCTTCTTTCTTCTTCAGAGACTCATCGTCGATTTGCATGAGCCTAGCCGCCACAGACCCGTCGCCGCCGACCCACGTTCAGCCGCTGACCTGACCCATTTCGGCCTCTCTTCTCTATTTTCGGTGTTTCGGTTTTGTGTTTCGGGCTGTGCTTGTGTTTTGGCTTTGTGTTTCGAGTTGTGCTTGTGTTTGGGTTTTGTGTTTCAGGCTGGGTTTTTGTTTTCGACCCACGTTCGGCCGCCGACCTAACCCATTTCGGCCTCTCTTCTCTATTTTCGACGATTCGATTTTGTGTTTCGGGTTGTGCTTGTGCTTCGGCTTTGTGTTTCGGGTTGTGCTTGTGTTTTGGGCTGTGCTTGTGTTTCGGATTTGTGTTTTGGGCTAGGTTTTGGTTTTTGTTTCAAGCTGGGTTTGTGTTTCCGGCTGTGATTTGTCTGCTTTTGTTTTTTTTTTCTTCTTCAATGGTTTTGATGGGCACAGCGGAGTTGTGGTTGTGCAGTGATTTTTATGAGTTTGATAGTGGTTGTTGTTGTGTGTTGGTGGTTAAATGAAATATTATTTTATTGTAGTGTTTATATTATTTTATTGTGTTAAAAGCTAAAATAGATCCACTGCTGTAGCATGTGTGTAGGTAAAATAGATAAAGTGACTTTTTGTGTAGCTAAATAGCTAAAATTTTAGATGCACTGCTGTGAACACTCTTATCCATTCGTGATTGAATTGCATCATTACACAGGGCTTCACAACTTAAAACACTCTAATTACTTGTTGATGTTCAAGTAAATGGGAAAGTTTTTACTGCATATTGGTATGCAGTAATTTCTGCATAATGAATTATGTGGCAGTAAAAAAAAAATAACACGTGTCTAAAGGCTATTATGCTGAAAAACCTTTCCCAAGTAAATTGTGACAAAATGTGTGTTTTTAGACTTTATTTTTTGATACAAACTCATCAGTATTGTAACTCCCAACCATAACCAATATGAGAAATACTCATTTTGGATTTGAATTTTTTTATAATTAAAAAATTACTAAAGTATACTTGTACCTAAAAAGATGTGAAATAAATAGGAAAAATGGCCGTTTGGTATGACATTTTAAGCAGTAATTTTTAGTTTTTAAACAACATTACACGTATTTTTACATATTTTTTCACTCATACGTATTTTTAAAAAATACAAATAATGTTACTAGAATAATGTTACCAAACAGGCCCTAGTTTTAAAAAATTGATGCCAAAAAAACCGTCATGATTTGTCAATTGGCAATTGGATTACATCATTATACATGGCTCCACAACTTAAAGAACTCTAATCACTAGTTAATATTCAAGTAAGTTGTAGCAAAATATATGTCCAAACGTGTGTTATTAGAATTTATTTTTAGGTACATACTCATCAGTATTGTATCTCCCAACCATAAGCAACATGGGAAATATTTATTTCGGATATGAATGTGGTCCACAATTTCATATTGAGCGGTAGGTAGGTAGGTAAGACCATTTTACAAGTTTTTGATTCTTGATGTATCTATAGCCATAACATTAGTTTCATCTTTCAGTGGAAATGGGAGAGTTTATTTTATTGATCATACGGAAGTGGGAGAGTAACTCGGGGGCAGAGGCCCTCCCAAAATTTTTTAAAAACTTCATAATGTATGTATATTTTGTAATTGTTTAAAATATTAGACCTTAAAATCAATATTTGGCCCCTCCAAAAAATAAGAGCTGGCCTAGCAAAAAAGAATTGAACAACTAATTGTTGGGTTCCAAAAAATAGTTGTTAAGAACAACAAACTATCCACCTTGTAACATAAATAGTTGTTACTTTCAAATTTTTAGATTTTTCCTCTCTTAATTGGTAAGTTTTGTTTGTTGAGTTCAAATAGTAAGTTTTTAATAAAATAAATTTCTCTTAGAGTTATTTTATTTGAGACTAAGTCTTTTTGTTGTTTTTGTTAAGTTTCAAATTGTTTGTCAGTGCTTAATTAGTTAGTCACAAAGCATCAAATGAGAAAAAACTACACTGAGGATATGTAATTGTGCGGCATCCAAACAGTTAGGCTCACTCAGTCCCTAATCTCCGCTTCAAGTGTACAGTAATTGGGCCCAACTCTCATTTGCCCAAAAGCCCAGTCCTTACTAACGCGGTCCAGGGGCCCAAGCTTCACTACTAAAGTTATGCTCAGCAGAGATTTACCAAGCATGTTGGGAAAGGTCACTGAACGGCGCGTCATCCTTGTTTTGTTCAGAGAAGTCCCTCTAAGCGCCGCTACCGAGCTATCAACGGAGGTGGGCACCAAGTCCCAAAGCCATCCAAGCTTAAATTCTCACTTATCATCCCCCTGATTGGACCCTCCGTCGCACTAAGCGCGCACCGACTCTGCCGAGCTACCAACGGAGGTGGAAACCAAGTCCCAAAGCCACCCATACCTGACCTCCCACTTATAGAAAACCTTACTGGACCCTCTGTGGCACAAACTATGAGAGCATTGATAACCTACGTCTGAGCTAGGAACTATAAATAGGAGGGGAGGATAAGAGGGAAGGGTTGGTTGAGAGGAGGGTGGAGAAGAGAGGGAATAGGAAAGTCAAATGGAGAAAATATCTTAGGGGAGGAAGAGGAAGTAGTGTGTTGCTGAGGAGGAGAAAAGTGATCTCATTGAGCCTTTAGTTAGAGAACGACCCATAGTAGAAAATTCAGCCCAACAAACAAATAAGTTGTGAGCCCAAGTGGGGCTGAGCCCATAGACCTCATTTGCGACCCGCACAATTGGCGCCGTCTGTGGGAAACTCCTACGCTGCTGTGGTTCAGCTGAGGCTCGCACACGAGATAGATGTCCGGAACTCGTTCGGGGAGTGACGCCAAAAGTGGCTCGGTTGGATCCTCTCGGGGGTCATCTTGGCGAGAACGAAGGCAGAAGGGGCGCGAAGACAGGCGTTAGGAAAGGGCAGAAGAAAGTCCCGGACTCGGAGAGGGCTCGTACCAAACGCAACGGACGGTATCCAGTGCCTCGGGGCGTAGGCGGTTTGATGAAAGAGACGAGGAGCTTGAGCGTTTGCGAAGGTTAATGAGAGATTTAGAGTTGGAGGCAGAAGACAGGCACTAGAGAATGAATCAGGACAACCGAGCAAGAAGACCGGGTGCCGGGGAGGAGCGACAAGGAGCGGGGTCTGATCAATCTGGATACCGCCGTCACCGAGAGCGCTCGCCTTCGCGAGAATCTCACCTACACAGGGGTCAGCGTTGAAAACGCTCACGATCACGGGAGTATCCAGATCGGGGCTTGGATTCTCCGGAAGAAAAGCGGAACCACAAAGCGGCCATGGACGCAATAAGCCGTGCGTTGCGCCAAGCTGCTAGGTCGCCGTTCTCAACTGACATCGAGCACGCCCCAATGCCGGACAGATTCACACGCCCCCCGTTCAACTCTTATGACGGGAAGACCGACCCGGTGGAACATGTCAGCCACTACATCCAAATGATGTCATTGCATACCCAGAATGACGCGCTGATGTGCAAGGTGTTTCCCTCAAGCCTGGGCCCTACCGCTCTCAGGTGGTTCAATGGTTTGCAGAAGGGTTCCATCCGCGGTTTTGTCGAATTGATACAGGAGTTCGGAGTTAGATTTGTTACTTGTAGCCGTGTACCACAACCGGTAGATGCACTGCTGTCAATGAAGATGAGGGTGGGGGAAACCCTTCGTAATTACGCCAGTCGGTATTGGGAGCTTTACAACGAGATCGGTGGAGGGAACGAAAAAATTGCTGCGAGTACTTTTAGGATGGGGCTGCTCGAGGATTCAGGCCTAAGGGAGTCGTTGACTAAGAAACCTCCCGAGGACATGAGACAGCTAATGAGGCGCATAGAAAAGTATAAACGGCTAGAGGATGACCGGCTGCAAAACAAAGGTAAAGCACCAATGATAAATCATCCCCGGCAGAACAGTTTCCCACCGAGGATACGAGGGAACATGAGGATGCAGGGATCAGAGGCGCCGGCAGGGGAGGTAAATGTGGCATTCAAAGAACCGGTGCATAAGATTCTAGACAAGATCAAGCATCAACCCTACTTTAGGTGGCCGAACAGGATGGGTGGTGATCCAACGAGAAGGAACCAGAACTTATACTGCACTTACCATAAAGATAAAGGACATACCACCGAGCAATGCCGAGTATTGAAAGATCATCTTCGGCAGCTGGCCGGAGCCGAGTACTTAAAGGAGTTTGTGACGGACGCGGAGGACCGAGGAGCAGGGTAAGGCACTCCACATTGGGGCAACTTGCTCCCACCCCCTCTCGAGATAATTGAAGTCATCCACGCTCCTACCAAGAAATGTTCCACGGCAAGAGGGAAAGGGGTGTGGGCACTAGCAACGGCGGCGGAAAGTCAGGACGGGCAGTCATACGGGAAGAGGATGAAGCCCACCAAAGAACTGATCGCTTTCGATGATAGCGATTTGGAGGGGACGGTCCAACCACACGACGATGCGCTGGTAGTCAATGCCCGTATAGGCGGTTTCCTGGTAATACGGGTGATGATAGATCAGGGAAGCGGAGCAGACGTGATGTACCCAGACTTGTTCCGAGGACTTGGACTGAGGAGTGCGGACCTCTCCAAATATGGTACACCTTTGGTCAGTTTTGACAGCAAGACAGTGATCCCTGAAGGGCAGATCTCTTTGCCCGTAAACATAGAAGGTAAGGAGGTGGTGGTAACCTTTATAGTGGTAGCTTCCTTCTCCCCGTACACCGCGATATTAGGAAGACCGTGGATCCATGAAATGGGGGTTGTGCCATCCACTCTGCATGTGAAGGTGAAGTTCCCATCCGAGCAAGGTGTGACGGTGGTAAGAGGAAGCCAGCAGACGGCGAGACAATGTTTGGTCACACTAGTTGACTGGAGGAGGGAGTCGCTCAAATGGGGAAAGAGTACCGAGGAAGAAGAGGCGCAGCAAAATATCCCGTTATAGCAACTACAGAGTCCCCGAGGTGAGAAGGGGGACAGGCACGCCGAAGAAATGATGAAGGTACGGATACTCCCGGATTCCAATAGGTGTTTTTATGTAGGGGAAAGTATGGATGTTGAAGATAAGGTAAAAATGTTGTTACTGTTAATACAAAACGTGGACGTGTTTGCTTGGAGCCCATATGAGGTGCCCGGGGTGGATCCCGAGTTCATCGTTCATAGACTCAATGTTGATTCCTCGTATCTGCCTAAGAAACAGAGGCCAAGGAGATCATCCAAGGAGCATGCCGAGGCTATAAAGGAAGAAGTTCAAAGGCTGAAGGAGTCGGGAGCAATAAAGGAAACTTATTTCCCCGAGTGGTTGGCAAACACCGTCGTGGTGAAAAAGAAGAATGGCAGGTGGAGGGTTTGCGTGGATTTTACAGACTTGAACCGAGCATGTCCAAAGGACCCGTTCCCCGTGCCTAAAATTGATCAGTTGGTTGACACCACGTACGGTCATCCTAGGATGAGTTTTCTAGACGCTTTTCAGGGGTACCACCAGATCGCCTTGGCAGCCGAGGACCAGGAAAAAACGGCGTTCATCTCCCCGGAGGGCAATTATCATTACACGATGATGCCGTTTGGGTTGAAAAATGCCGGGGCAACTTATCAGCGAATGATGACGAGAATGTTCCGCGACAAAATAGGATGCACGGTCGAAGTCTACATTGACGATATGGTGGTAAAGAGCAAACGGGAGGAACAACACACGGGCGATCTCCGGGAAGTATTCGAAACACTAAGGCGACACAAGCTGCGCCTTAATGCCGAGAAGTGCGCGTTCGGAGTGGGGGCTGGAAAATTCTTGGGATACCGATCACGAGCCGGGGAATAGAGGTCAATCCCGATCAAATCGAAGCAATAAAGAGGCTGAATCCACCGAGCAATCCGAAGGAGGTACAGGTTCTAACCAGGATGCTAGTAGCACTTAACCGGTTCATCTCTAAATTTGCGGATCGTTGCTGCCCATTTTATCAGCTTTTGAAGAAGTGGACAGGGTTTTTGTGGAGCGAAGAGTGCGACAAGGCCTTTCGGGACTTGAAGGAGTACTTGGCGAGGGCACCCATGCTAGCCGCGCCAGAGCCGGGTGAAGATTTATTTATGTACTTGGCAGTATCCGATCATGCTGTGAGTGCCGTGCTCTTGAAGGATGGGGGGATCCAACAACCCATGTACTATATCAGCAAGACCTTGGTCGATGCCGAGAAGAGGTATTTGCCTCTGGAGAAGTTAGTGTTGGCCCTTATACATGCCACGAGGAAGCTGCCGCACTATTTCTAGGCCCACACGGTTTATGTGTTAACCGAGTATCCTTGACAGTCACTTTTGAGAAGATCTGACTTCACAGGACGGATAGCTAAATGGGGAACTAGGCTGGGCTCCTTCGACATACGGTACCGACCACGACATTCGGTGAAGGGCCAAGTCCTTGTAGATTTTGTCGCTGAATTCTCACCCAGAAACGGCGGAGAGATGATCTGCCACGTAGAAGCTTGCCCGTGGAAAGTTTTCGTGGATGGAGCCTCAAGTTCCCAGGGAGCCGGTGCCGGGATCGTTATCCTCTCTCCCGAAGGGATTCGACTGGAGCACTCTTTTAGGTTGGGATTTAAGGCCTCCAACAATGAGGCCGAGTATGAGGCTTTGCTCGCCGGACTAAGAACAGCATTGAGGCTTGGTGCTCGGAGCGTGGAAATACATTTAGATTCTCGGCTGGTTATCAATCAAGTCTAGGGAAGTTTTGAAGCTAGAGATCCTCGGATGAAGGCGTACTTGTGCACGGCAAAAATGATCATAAGCAAATTCGTCTCGGTGAAAGTGTCCCAAGTGGGACGGGCACAGAACAGGCACGCCGACTCCTTAGCCACGCTGGCATCATCAAGCGTTGAAGACGTGCCTTGGCTGATCAGGGTGGAGCTTATAGCTGAACCAAGCATCTAGATCCCCGATGAGATTATAGTCAGGGTGGATAGCGTCGACACGGTTTCATCACCTGCGCCGTGTTGGATTGATCCCATCGTCGCTTTCCTGGCCGAGAATATAGTCCCGGAGGATGAAAAGGAGGCTAGTAAGATACGTAGGACGGCAACCTGCTATTGGTTGTCAGGAGACGGCAGGTTGTACCGAAGATCTTTCGGAGGACCATACCTTTTGTGCTTGCCCCCCGAGAAAGTTTTCGAGATTTTAGCCGAGCTTCACGATGGGATATGCGGGAGCCACGTGGAGGGGCGTTCCCTGGCACATCGAGCGATGACCCAGGGGTTTTGGTGGCCAAAGATGCAAAGGGACGCCGCCGAGTACGTTCTAAAATGTGAACAATGCCAAAAGCATGCCCCCTTGATTCACCAGCCCGCCGGTCAACTCAATCCGATCAGCCGCCCCTGGCCGTTTGTACAATGGGGGCTGGATATCCTCGGTCCATTTCCGCGGGCTACGGGGAACCGCTGGTTCGTAATTGTTGCCGTCGATTACTTCACCAAGTGGGCGGAGGCCGAGGCCCTCGCGAATATCCGGGACACAGATGTGAAGAGATTCGTTTGGAAGAATATAGTGACCAGGTTTGGGGTGCCGGAGTCGTTAATATTCGATAATGGGTTACAGTTCGACAGCAGAGCTTTCCGCATTTTCTGCGAGGGCCTCGGCATAAAAAACAAGTATTCTACCCCGGCGTACCCTCAGAGTAATGGATTGGCAGAAGCTACGAACAAAGTAATACTGAACGGATTAAAGAGAAGGCTGGACGGCGCAAAGGGCGGTTGGGCCGAGGAACTGCCGGACGTACTTTGGGCTTACCGAACTACCCCCAGGAGATCCACGGGGGAAAGCCCATTTTCCTTGACTTACGGATCAGAAGCCGTCATACCAACCGAGGTAAACTTATGTAGCGCACGGGTCGCGGGGTTCGACCCCGAGCAAAACGAGGAAATGATGGTCGGGCTTTTGGATAGCTTGGAGGAACGCCGTGAGATGGCCACTGTGCGACTCGCAGAGTACCAGCAAAGGCTCGCTAGAAGATACAACCAAGGCGTAAGACTCAGGGAATTCAGCACGAGAGACTTGGTCCTGAGAAAGGCTTTGGGGGGTATGCGAGATACCAACTCCGGGAAGCTAGCTCAAACGTGGGAAAGGCCCTACAGGGTAACTGCCATCGCAGGCGCGGGAGCATATTATCTGGAAGACCTAGACGAGAGACCTTTGCCGCGGCCGTGGAACGTTCATAACCTAAAAAAGTTCTATCACTGATCGGCTATGTAAGAAAAAAAGGGGGAAGGGAGAGAGAAAGAAGTGGGGGCATATGGTTGAAGCACCGCTGTTGTATAAAGGCTAATGAAAATGACGGTTCATGCTGATTACTGTTATCCCATTTTGCGAAACTATGGCAGCCCTATTATTTCTATCTTAAGGACAGAAGCCTGTCTCTCGGCTCGATCCATATCGCCGAGCAGGTGTAAACCTTACTATTTCTATCTTAAGGACAGAAACCTGTCTCTCGGCTAGATCTATATCGCCGAGCAGGTGTAAACCTTACTGTTTCTATCTTAAGGACAGAAACCTGTCTCTCGGCTCGATCCATATCGCCGAACAGGTATAAACCTTACTGTTTCTATCTTAAGGACAGAAGCCTGTCTCTCGGCTCGATCCATATCGCCGAGCAGGTGTAAACCTTACTGTTTCTATCTTAAGGACAGAAACCTGTCTCTCGGCTCAATCCATATCGCCGAGCAGGTGTAAACCTTATTGTTTCTATCTTAAGGACAGAAGCCTGTCTCTCGGCTCGATCCATATCGCCGAGCAGGTAAACCTTATTATTTCTCTCCTAAGGACAGAAGCCTGACTCTCGGCTCGATCTATATTCCCGAGTAGGTGTAAACCTTATAATTTCTACCATGAGGACTAAGGTCTGATTTTTTTTTCCGAGGATAAAACCGGTAAACAGGCCAAATCCCCGCCTTATGACGAAACAGGACTTGGCCTACCGGTAAGTATCGCACAAATACGGAACAAAAGAATAGAGAAACAGCGAGAATTAATTGCAAACATTAGGAAATCATTGTCTCGGCTGCAAAACAAGGCGGCCATTTGAGTTTCAAGACCAGCAAAAAATTAAAATTGTTTAATCACCACAACCCGATGATATGGGCAAACCAAAATGGGAAAGCAAACAAAAAAAAGTCTCTTTAAAGCAAATGGGGCAAAGTTCGGTAATCATGATGCGGAGGTTGCAGGGCGTTCTCGGGCCTCGGACTCGGATGGTTGCTGCTGGACGGGATTGTGAACGGGAACTTGGCCGAGCTGATCTCCAAGGCAAGGATGGCTGACCACTTCTGGTTCTTCCATTCCCACGTGGGAATCAATCTGTTCCACCAATTCCCTTAGGCTGGTCGTTTCTTCCTCGTCAGCATGTTCGGCTGCGGTCATCGGCTCCGGTGGGGGGACTGGAAATGGGATCTGGCCGGGGTTCCTCAAAGGAGAATCCTCGGGGACCCCCAAAGCCTGCAGAGCGGCCAACCAACCCTCCTCGAAGCCAAGCCGCCATGCCTCGTGAATGACCGGCTTTGCCGAGTTCTCCGCATCCGCGAATCCCTCCTGGTACCACTTATTCTTGCTCTCCTCCAAAGCCGCCCTCATATCACCCAGCTCCTCGGACCGTGCACTGAGCTTACTCTCAGCCTCTCCCAACTTGAGCTCGGTCTCCCCCAGCTGAACTTCCAGTTCCTTGTACCTCTTTTCCACGGCCAGCCTCGCCTTCTCCGTAGCAGCAGCCTTCTTCTCGGATGTCGCAGCAGCCACCGCTTTCTCCTTCGCAGTTACCTCGGCCACGTCCTTTAGAGCTCTTTCTCGGCCAGCATCCTCCGCCAGATCTGTGACGTGCCGGTCGAGGATGTAGGCCAGCTGTGCAGCCTGGCAAAGCATATGTACGGAAACTTTAAAAAAAAAAAAAACTTAGTCTTACTGCGACAGTGTGCCATTGCAGTCGTCGCCCCATCGATTCGTCGGTGCCATCTTCGAAGGCACGCACATCCTCGGGCAAAAGAAGCCCCTGAGCCAAAGTCTGGGCGATGTGGCCACCGACCCCTTTCCTCCAGACGTGTACACATGCATCCGAGGGAAGAGGTTTGCCATCCAGCATAAAGGAGGGCTGCCACGCGGGCACGGCATGGGAGGAAGACGCCACGTTCAGCCCCGTCTGGGTCGCGGGTTCACGAATCACGATGCCGCTCGAGGGACGCGGGGGCGTTTTTGACCGCGCATAAATCGGGTCGGCCTGAGTTTGTTCGGTAGTGCGCGACCTCTTTCTTTGTCGTAGAGGAGCTGTCGGCGGTGGTGGACTGGGCTGGGTGCGACCTTGAGTTTGTTCTTGTTGCTGCTGATGCCCGGCAGACTGGGCTCCGGGGACAAAACGAGTGATTGACATTACTTTTCGAGTCACCATAACTTCACCTGATGACTCACCAACTACTTCGGTATCTATGGGTGGGGGTTCTTGGTCAACTTGAACTTCTTGTTAGGCGGGGGCTTCTTGCTTGATCTGTTCGTGTGCACGTTCTCTTCGTGCTCGGGAGACACGTTCGGCTGATTCGTCCCTCACTGGTGGAATCTCGTTAGAACAAATGTGCCGGGGACTGAGTTCGCGTGCCTCGCTTGCTGTGAACTTGGGGGGAAGAAAGTTCGTGTGTCGAACGTCTATGTAAGAGAGAAGAGTGCTGTCAACTAGCAGTGATTGACTAAAATTCTGCCAAGTGGTATACACGAGGTCGACTCCGAGTATAAGATGAGAGTCCCGAAGCTGCCCGTCTGTGTGAACGAAGATCTCGGACCTGAGGATGAAATTAAGATCCCTTACGTGCACTGCTCTGACGTCCGGGGCGAACACCCTATCGTTTGAAATAACCAATAGAAATGAAAATCAGAGTACGCAAAATGCTCGTGCATGTATATCCGAGCATAAACTCAAACAAAAAAAAAATGTACATAATAATGAAAAGGAAAAAGAGGATTAATGATCGGGACAAACCCACTTCTCGCCTAGTAAGCGGACAAGGAAATTCGCCAACAAACCAATTGCCGCGCACCAAAACGAATTCTCCGGCAGAGTCTCTATTTGAATCGGGCAGGCAGGATATCAGCCGTACCCTCATGTCTCTCATTTTGAGGTAGTAATTCGTTTTCTTACTTCCGCATAGACTGTACATATGGTTTATATCATGCTGGTTTAGCTGTAAACTGAAGGTCTGGTTTAATCTACTCACTGGGGTTCATGAATAGTACCAAAAAATGCAATGAGACCCATAAATAGTAGCAAAAATAAGCTGAATAATAAAATAAGTTGACAAAAAATAAGCTAGCCAAATAAACACTAAGAGTGGCAATTATTTTTTGAGCTCAATAATAGAAGAAATGAAGGGGAAGTTTGACAAGTATTGGGGGACCAAAGAGAATTTATCAAAGAAAGAATGTTTCATCTTATATGTTATTGTGGTGCTTGATCTTCGAAAAAGTTGAGGTATTTGTGTTATTTTTTAAAGGACAAAGTTTAGCTATAAAATTGGGTGTAACTTAAGACTACAAACTCACTTAATAAAATAAATATTATAAAATATTTTGAAAATCTAACTGTTGAATTGCATGTTCTTTACGCTTTAATACACATGCTAAATTTTGTGTCAATCGGATATTATTTACTATATGATCTATAAGATTATATATGTGCATAATTTAAATTATAAAAACTTGCAAATTTAAAAAAAATTATTGATGACATAACTATTGATTTTTAATTTCTTGAAATTTTACAAGCATAGAAGATATAAGAAGAAGATGTAATCCAATGGTGGATTTGTCAAAATTCACCTTCAATAAAAAGATATTAAGTAAGTTTGTAGTCTAAGGATACAACTAATTTTGTACCTAAATTTTATCATTTTTTAAAAACTTTTTATGGGAAATTTGTTGTTAAGTCTATGATTAATCATATGAACACCATATTAACATGCTTGTCTGATCATTATTCTTCAATTAATTCATCGTCTATGTCTATGCAAAGTGAGGGCGAGACATCAAGAATGGAAGTGATGATGATGATGACGATTCAAAAAAATTTCTAGTCTCTCAATACAAGGCCTTTAAGCAAGTGACAAAGTCTGTTCAGTGTAAGAAAGAGGTTGAAAAATACTTGATGGGGGATTGTGAAGGTGTGAATGAGAAAATTTTCAATATATTGGATTGGTGGAAGTCTAATATATACTAGTAAGAATAGCATATTATCTCGGTTGGCTCAGGATGTATTGGTTGCACTAGTTTCTAAAATGGCTTCTGTGCGGGTCGCAAATGAGGTCTATGGGCTCAGCCCCACTTGGGCTCACAACTTATTTGTTTGTTGGGCTGAATTTCCTACTATGGGTCGTTCTCCAACTAAAGGCTCAATGAGATCACTTTTCTCCTCCTCAGCAACACACACACTTCCTCTTCCTCCCCTAAGATATTCTCTCCATTTGACTTTTCTATTCCCTCTCTTCTCCACCCTCCTCTCAACCAACCCTTCCCTCTTATCCTCCCCTCCTATTTATAGTTCCTAGCTCAGACGTAGGTCATCAATGCTCTCATAGTTTGTGCCACAGAGGGTCCAGTAAGGTTTTCTATAAGTGGGAGGTCAGGTATGGGTGGCTTTGGGACTTGGTTCCCACCCCCGTCGGCAGCTCGCAGAGTCGGTGCGCGCTTAGTGTTACGGAGGGTCCAATCAGGGGGATGGTAAGTGAGAATCTAGGCTTGGATGGCTTTGGGACTTGGTGCCCACTTCCGTTTAGAGTTCGGCAGCGGCGCTTAGAGGGACTTCTTGAGCAAAACAAAGATGACGCGCCGTTCAGTGACCTTTCCGAACATGCTCGGTAAATGATATGCCGAGCATAACTTTAGTAGTGAAGCTCGGGCCCCCGGGCTGCGGTAGTGAGGCTGGGCTTTAGGGCGAATGAGAGTTGGGCCCAATTACTGTGCATTCGAAGCGGAGGCTAGGGCTGAGTGGGCCCAACGGTTTGGATGCCGCACATTAGCCCCCCTTGATTTATGCTCGGCGCCCGGCGTGAATCAAGGAACTCAAAGAGCGCACGTTACGTGTTCAGTGAAGCGACGTCTGGGGCGTTGCAGGGTTCCATTAATGCGCCCTAAAAAGGCGCGCTGGATCTGGCCATGCGTTACAACCCTCATCATTGCCTGACGCTTCGTGAACCGAGGAGGCGCAGTTTGTATCGGGTGTTGGAGTCATCAAAGCTTGTTAATCAATCTCCATAATGGCTGGTTAACCGCTGCCCATCCGTTTTGGGTTCACTATAAAAGGTACTCTCAAAACTATTCCTTTACTTTACAAACTCTGAATTCTGCAACTTCTTCTCTGCCGCGCATTCATCTGTGTCTTCATACTCCAGCCCAGAAATTTCTCTCTCCTTAGAGCCCACAGTAAGTTTTCTACACTTCTTTTTTCCATATCTCCACTTCGTCTTAAATTTTAGGGTCCTAGGATGGGGTATTCATATCTCTTAGATACGGCTGCGGCCTTAGCTACCTTTAGGCAGGCCTTCGACATCCCCAGCGATGTGGAGGTTGCGTATTGTCACGAAAGCGAGATGGCACTTCATAGGGGGGCGCCTTCTTCCCTTTAATGGCCATCTTGGAGGGTGGGGTGAGGTTTCCCATAGGCCCCCTGATAATAGACACACTTAGGTACTACGGCCTGTGCCCGGACCAACTTCCTCCCAATTTTTACCGGTTAGTGAGTTGTGTGAGTAGATTAAACCAGACCTTCAGTNCACAATTGATGATTTAGCTAGCATTCACCTTGTAGGAATAGGCTGTTCCAGCATCCTAAGTAATGTGAATGGTGTTTTTTTTTTTTTTTAATTGTTTTGTGTTACATTCCTTCTCTCTCTTTTTTTTTTTTTTTTTTTCCTTTTGTGTGTGACACTTGGAGTAAGTACCCTTTTTGTTTGATGACCCTGCTGTCTTGACCAAGTATATAAAAAGGAAGTTGTTGATTGAGATCTCTTTGTATTTTCGTTCATCAGGAACCATAGAAATGTTGGAAATTTCTAGAATCTCATTCTTGAATGATGTCACCCTAGAACATATGATCTTAACTAGTTGCATTTAAAGTATAAACCATTGATATGTTACCCAGTAGGCCAGTACCCTCTATTATTTATTCAATATCTTTGGTGGTCTAAGGCTCCAGCACTTTCATCAACTTCATTTACAAACATGACATAACTATACAAATCATCAATTTTGGCATTCTACTTGACATTACTGTATCCATTTGGACCAGGTTGGCCTATTATTATACCCTGAATTTGTTTGACTAAATGGTCAATGGATAGTATTCACCTATTAGGGTGTACGCTAGGAATAAATACATGGGGGGGTTGTAGATAAAATATACTAAATATAATTCTTAAGTTATTGATTTTTGGAGACAAATATTAGAATAGCAAAAAAAAAAAAACCAAATAACTCACCAATGAATGTGGGCATATTAATCAAGATTAGTAACAATGCATGAGGGAGAAGGTGACATTGCTAAAGGTGAAGCTAACTTCGCATCAAAAAATGGATCTATAAATAGATCTAGTGTATGTTCTCCTATACTAAATGGATCTGGTATATGTTCCGATACCTCTGAAGCTTGAAACCAATTTTGAGCACATATGAGAGATTGTACCATATCAGAGGCAAGTGAACTACAAAATGGATCTAGTATATGTTCTCCTATACTAAATGCCAACTAAGAAGCTGTGCGGCATCCAAACCGTTGGGCCCACTCAGCCCCTAGCCTCTGCTTCGAATGCACAGTAATTGGGCCCAACTCTCATTCGCCCTAAAGCCCAGCCCTCACTACCGCAGCCCGAGGGCCCGAGCTTTACTACTAAAGTTATGCTCGGCATACATTTACCGAGCACGTTCGGAAAGGTCACTGAACGGCGCGTCATCTTTGTTTTGCTCAGAGAAGTCCCTCTAAGCGCCGCTACCGAACTCTAAACGGAAGTGGGCACCAAGTCCCAAAGCCATCCAAGCCTAGATTCTCACTTACCATCCCCCTGATTGGACCCTCCGTAACACTAAGCGCGCACCGACTCTGCCGAGCTGCCGACGGGGGTGGGAACCAAGTCCCAAAGCCACCCATACCTGACCTCCCACTTATAGAAAACCTTACTGGACCCTCTGTGGCACAAACTATGAGAGCATTGATAACCTACGTCTGAGCTAGGAACTATAAATAGGAGGGGAGGATAAGAGGGAAGGGTTGGTTGAGAGGAGGGTGGAGAAGAGAGGGAATAGGAAAGTCAAATGGAGAGAATATCTTAGGGGAGGAAGAGGAAGTAGTGTGTTGCTGAGGAGGAGAAAAGTGATCTCATTGAGCCTTTAGGTGGAGAACGACCCATAGTAGGAAATTCAGCCCAACAAACAAATAAGTTGTGAGCCCAAGTGGGGCTGAGCCCATAGACCTCATTTGCGACCCGCACAGAAGCCATTT
Organism: Quercus suber; assembly: GCF_002906115.3. Classification (NCBI taxonomy): domain Eukaryota; kingdom Viridiplantae; phylum Streptophyta; class Magnoliopsida; order Fagales; family Fagaceae; genus Quercus; species Quercus suber. The sequence goes on along the minus strand of NW_027069583.1, from coordinate 111,021 downwards.
TAGAAACTAGTGCAACCAATACATCCTGAGCCAACCGAGATAATATGCTATTCTTACTAGTATATATTAGACTTCCACCAATCCAATATATTGAAAATTTTCTCATTCACACCTTCACAATCCCCCATCAAGTATTTTTCAACCTCTTTCTTACACTGAACAGACTTTGTCACTTGCTTAAAGGCCTTGTATTGAGAGACTAGAAATTTTTTTGAATCGTCATCATCATCATCAACTTCCATTCTTGATGTCTCGCCCTCACTTTGCATAGACATAGACGATGAATTAATTGAAGAATAATGATCAGACAAGCATGTTAATATGGTGTTCATATGATTAATCATAGACTTAACAACAAATTTCCCATAAAAAGTTTTTAAAAAATGATAAAATTTAGGTACAAAATTAGTTGTATCCTTAGACTACAAACTTACTTAATATCTTTTTATTGAAGGTGAATTTTGACAAATCCACCATTGGATTACATCTTCTTCTTATATCTTCTATGCTTGTAAAATTTCAAGAAAATTAAAAATCAATAGTTATGTCATCAATAATTTTTTTTAAATTTGCAAGTTTTTATAATTTAAAATTATGCACAATATATAATCTTATAGATCATATAGTAAATAATATCCGATTGACACAAAATTTAGCATGTGTATTAAAAGCGTAAAGAACATGCAATTCAACAGTTAGATTTTCAAAATATTTTATAATATTTATTTTATTAAGTGAGTTTGTAGTCTTAAGTTACACCCAATTTTATAGCTAAACTTTGTCCTTTAAAAAATAACACAAATACCTCAACTTTTTCGAAGATCAAGCACCACAATAACATATAAGATGAAACATTCTTTCTTTGATAAATTCTCTTTGGTCCCCCAATACTTGTCAAACTTCCCCTTCATTTCTTCTATTATTGAGCTCAAAAAATAATTGCCACTCTTAGTGTTTATTTGGCTAGCTTATTTTTTGTCAACTTATTTTATTATTCAGCTTATTTTTGCTACTATTTATGGGTCTCATTGCATTTTTTGGTACTATTCATGAACCCCACTGTACTATTTCAACTAACATTTACCTTTATTTACAATACTTTCAACAAAAAGTTTTTAGTTTCAGCAAAATAAATAGATCCCAAACAGACCCTTAGACAATTTATTTATCTTGCTCTAAATCATATACATCTCATCAAATAAATCATTTGATGTCAAATTCAAGGAACTTGAAAACCTCTTTGTGGCATTTTTAAAAAGTCTCCAAAATCTTTTCTCAATCTTCTTCATTAGAAGGTTTCCTACTTGATTTAGCATCGTGAAAGTGGGACTTATAACCAGGATCATGAAATTCCATCTACTTGAATGCCTTTTCAAAATTTTCAGCATTTTCCAACATATTATAGGTCATTTTTGAGTTTATAGTATATCGTATTTTTTAGGTAGTATTTGATGTAAACTATCATTTTTGTACTTTGTTTGATAATGATATGCTTCTACTGGTACATTGTTATTGTGAAAATGTTATTAACATATATTTTACTTGTTTCTACTGCATTTTTTTACATAGTTTTTTTTTTATATTTATTAAAAAAGTTTATGTAATTTTTTTTATTTATACTATTTATTTTGTTTATTAGTTGATTTATTTTTGTTGCTCAACCCGATTCAAATGAGCCTTCACAGCATAATACTATCATTGTAAGACTTGTTGCTATTGCAAGACTTGCTAGGAAACCTCCTTGTCTAGCCAAGGTGAAAGTTTAGTCTTCTAATCCTAATAAGAGAAAACAATTATGGGCTTGGGAACACTTTGATAAATTTGTAGATGAAGATAGTCAAACTAAGGCAAAATGTAAATATTGTACAAAAGAGTACATGGCTGACAGTAGAATTTATGGGACATCTAATGTAAAATCTCATGTACCCACTTGTCTCAAGTATCCTTATCAAGAGTTGCCTGAAAGAGAACACCCATTGTCCAAGGATGGAGAGGAGGGAAATCTAGTACATAGGAACTTTTCAAATGTTGCAGGTAGAAAAGCTCTTATTGAAATGATAATATTGGATGAGCTTTCCTTTAGGTTTGTAGAGGGTTTAGGATTCAAAAGGTCTTGTAAGATTGTCTAACTTAATTTTAATACCCCATCTTGCTTTAAAGTAGCTACAGATGTGAGTATGATCNTCTTTTAGGTTTGTAGAGGGTTTAGGATTCAAAAGGTCTTGTAAGATTTCTAACTTAATTTTAATACCCCATCTTGCTTTACAGTAGCTACAGATGTGAGTATGATCTACTTTATGGAGAAGAATATGTTGAAAAATGCCTTGAGAGGTCGTAAGCTTTGTCTTACCACTTACGCATGAACTTCAATTCAAAATTTTAATTACATGTGTCTTACTTGTCATTTTGTAGATGATAATTGAAGCTACATAAAAGGATTTTGAACTTTTGTATTGTTGATAACCATAAGGGGAAGACCATAGGTAAAATGGTTGAATCTTGTTTAGAAGATTGGAATATTGAGGACATTTTCACCTTGATGGTGAATAATGCTAGTTCAAATGATATAGTCATTGACTGCTTGAAAGAAGCTACTAAAATGTGGAAAAGTATGTTTTGGGCATAAATTTTTACATGTGAGGTGTTGTGCTCACATCCTCAACCTTATTGGATTAAAACAACATAATAAGTCAATTGATAGGATGCGTGATGCAATTAGATATGTGAAAGCTTTTCTAAATAGGTTACAAACCTTCAAAAGTATGTGGAGAAAGTGAAAATAGAGTCAAAGTCTATTTTATGTTTAGATGTGGCCACTAGGTGAAACTCCAAAAAAAAAAAAAAAAAATTTGCAAGTTTTCAAAAAAAATGAGGTAACCATTCTGAATGTTCAATAATGAACGTTTAGACCCCCAATTTATAAATTACTAACATTAGTTTATAATCAAACAATATATGTGCGGAATATGAAAATAAGCTAAAATAGAATTGGTAAAACAATCTAAACCGAATTTAATCACAACCATAACAGTAATTAAATGACAAAGATTAAGGGAAGAGAGATGCAAACACAAAGACAACACAGCAATGTGTTATCGAAAAGGAAACCGAAGTCCTCGGCGAAAAATCTCTCCGCCGCCTTCCAAGCGGTCAATAATCCACTAGAGAATAAAGTTGATATACATGAATAGCAAAAGACCCTCCAAGCCTAATCTACCCAGTGCACCTAAGCCCTCCAAGCTTCTTGCTCCAACAGGGTTACGCCGAACCTTATCTTCTTTAGCTTACCGGATCTTGCAATCGCCCATTACATCAACCAAAATGAATTGGTCCTTTCTAAACTGCTTCCCAAGCACCAAAATAACAGTCTCACAGATATGAGTATGGTGAGATAAAGATTTGGCTAATGTACTTCTCAAGGATATATCAATGGAGAGGGTATGAGTAGAGGAATTTGGAGAATCAAAGGATGAAGATTGTGGATGAGTCAATCTTGTTTTTCTCTAGGGTTTCTCCCTCAAAATCCTCTCTGGAAGCTCTCCACATTTCGTGGGTATAAGAGTATTTATAGTAAGATGTATGAGGAATACGAAGAGTTAGTTACAACCAAATAGGGCATTCTGGCGACTTGAACTTGCGTCTAGAATGAGTCACGAATTTGAGTCACGAGCTAACTGCCTTGCCAAGCTGGAGGTTTTGTCCTATAGTGCAACAGTTGGCGTGACCCTTCAGCTCCCCCTACAAGATTCACACGTGTCCCACCTTTGACAACTCGCCAGTCGCGAGCCAGTTGTAAGATCCAGTCGCGAGGCTCTTCTTGAGTGCACACTCTTAGGCATTTCTTCACACTCTCTCACACATTACCCTTATATGATTTCTACCTAAATATAGGGTTTCTAAATGCTGAATTGCAAGAAAATTTGACACGGAATAAAGCCAACAAAATGATTAAATAAATTCAACCTTACAATCTCCCCCTTTGGCTATTCCGTGACAAAATCCTAAAACAATAACATGTGAGTTGGGAACAGTTGAACAAAACTCACTCACACCTAACTCTAGAATCTATGAAGCTATTGAACCATACAAATAAGTATTTCCTGAAAACAACAACACAATACGATCATTGTAAGCAGAAAACTTGAAATGCATTTGGAGCAAACACAATGCGATCAAGCAAAAAGGAATGAAACAATAAAGCATGGCTTGACCAAAAATGAACAATCACTATAAATAGTGAACACAATGATCATTCACACAAGGAATGAACATCTGGACATGCAAGCTAATAAGTTCAATGCAAAGTATCATTTGCATGTCCAACACTCAATTGATACAACAACACAAGGTAATTGCATCAAGGATACAAAATCCAATAAGGGCACAAAAGTGATGTATTTAAAGAAATACATAACATTAACAACAAGTACTAAGCTACAGAGCATGGGTACAAAAAAAATATAGTTTAAACAGTTAGGCATAATCATAAACTATGAGCAAAGCAAAAACATAATTAATATAACACAAAGCTCTTTCTTTCTTTCTACCCCTATCATATCACTCCCCCTATCATGAATCATAAAAGTTGTGATAAACTTGGAACATATATACCTGTAACTAGAAACACTTGCACAAAACACATTAGACCCTCAAGGTAAAGCAAGTAATAAAATGACAAGTATAATATAACAAGTAAATTGCGATCAAGTAAACATTATGTGAAACATATGAGCAACTTGATCATACACCAAAACGGTCATATAGAAATGACTACAATGATCACATAGTAAAGCAAATAATCATTCGAACATGCATTCAATAAAGCATAATAGCATAAGGATGTATGCATGTCCAACACAAACATGATGGAATGAGAACAACAAAGCATAGAAACTGAACATAACTCAAAGCACCATAAAGTAAACAAGAAAACAAACATAAAGAAACAGAAATAAAACAAAGTTTTCTTATTAACTCAATGTCTTCTCCTCCTTGGTATATGCATCTCCCCTATGAAATATCTCTCCCCCTACAAATGTGCATGAGAAATAGAATTTCTCTCTCTAAGAATGTGCATAAGAGTCATATAGAAATGACAAAAACTCTTCGATATACTCTCTAAAGTATACTCTAAAGTATAGAAGAATAAATATTACCTCTTCGTTTCAATGACCTCCGTATACTCTTAGTATCAGTTCAATATTTTTTGACACTTAGATATTTTTTGATACACGTTAGCCATATGACCTCTTTGTTTCATCAATGACCTCCCTATACTCTTAGTATCAGTTCAATATTTGTTTGACACTTAGCTCTTGCTCTTACCAAGAAGAAGTTTCTATACTCTTAGTATCAATTCAATATTTTTTTACTGATAGCTACACTTAAGACCTCTTACTTGCCTCCATATACTCTTCGTATTACTTGCCCACCAATGACCTCCCTATACTCTTAGTATCAGTTCAATATTTTTTTACACTCAAATATTTTTTGATACATGTTATATACTCTTAGTGTCAGTTCAACTTCTTTGTTTCATCAATGAACTCCCTATACTGACACTTAGATAATACTCTTAGTATTAGTTCAATATTTTTTTACCTTTTACTTGCCTCCCTATACTCTTAGTATTACTTGCCCACCAATGACCTCCCTATACTCACTCTTAGTATCAGTTCAATATTTTTTGACACAGATATTTTTTGATACACATTATTCTCTTAGTGTCATCAATGAACTCCCTATACTGACACTTAGATAATACTCTTAGTATTAGTTCAATACTTTTTTACCTTACTTGCCTCCCTATACACTTAGTATTACGTGCCCACCAATGACCTCCCTATACTCACTCTTAGTATCAGTTCAATATTTTTTGACCTCTTACTTGCCTCCTTATACTGTTAGTATTACCTGCCCACCAATGACCTCCCTATACTCAAGTCATCAATGAACTCCCTATACTGACACTTAGATAAAACTCTTAGTATCATTTCAATATTTTTTGAACTCTTACTTGCCTCCATATACTTTTAGTATTACCTGCCCACCGATGACCTCCCTATACTCACTCTTAGTATTAGTATTTCAATATTTTTTGAACTCTTACTTGCCTCCATATACTTTTAGTATTACCTGCCCACCAATGACCTCCCTATACTCACTCTTAGTATCAGTTCAATATTTTTTGACACTTCAGATATTAGTAAAAAATGAAAATTATTACCTTGTAGGAGAAAAATTGGGAAATTAGATTTAACTCACATGTGATTAAGCAGGTACTCTATTTTTACAAAATTAGTAGCAATTGACACTCACGTTTATACTATAAACTGTTCTCTGCTTTGACAAAGTATTACCTGCCCACCAATGACCTCCCTATACTCACTCTTAGTATTAGTATTTCAATATTTTTTGAACTCTTACTTGCCTCCATATACTTTTAGTATTACCTGCCCACCAATGACCTCCCTATACTCACTCTTAGTATCAGTTCAATATTTTTTGACACTTCAGATATTAGTAAAAAATGAAAATTATTACCTTGTAGGAGAAAAATTGGGAAATTAGATTTAACTCACATGTGATTAAGCAGGTACTCTATTTTTACAAAATTAGTAGCAATTGACACTCACGTTTATACTATAAACTGTTCTCTGCTTTGACACTTGACACTTACTTGACACTTGACACTCACTCTATTCTCCTCTGAACTTTTGTATATTGACATTCTTTTGGCATTCTCTTACACTTCCGAGAAGAAGAACCTGATCCTCTACTCCTCTGTGAGTTTATATTATTCCGTGTGTTTATCTTTGTCTTCTCCAACGTTATATTAACCTTGTTTTTATCATCATTAGCCGATGTGGGATTCCACTCACAAACTGCATACTGTTTTTTAAACATTAAAGTTCTATGTATTTTCTTTGTTGTGTGTGATATTTTCTTAGGTTGTCTCTTTTACATACCACTATACCAGAGTGCTTAGTGAAATATTATCGAGCAGAGGTTTCCATACACAATATATAGATTCTCAATTTTGATTAGGAAATTGAATTGATTAGGAAATTGAAATAAAAAATGAACTAGGAATGGAGATAGTGGAAACAGAGAAGCAGATCATGTTAGAGAAGCTGTTCACGAAAGCAGATGAATTACAAGAGGTGGCCCAAATAATGTTAGAAATGAAGAACATGGGTGATCAGCAGTGACATGGGCTTCTTATTGGGCTTTGTGATTGGGCCACCCGGTTTTTGCGGCCCAGTTGAATAGTGTCCGCTTTAATGCTATTTCTATTAGTGAATTTGGTCCGTGATGCGCATTTGTCAAAGCTGTATTCTGTAATTCGGAAGTGACTTTTGTTTTTGTTTTTTGTTTTTCTTTTTTAATGAGTAGAAAAGGGGTCTTCGAGACTTTCACGGAGTTCGTGTTGATTTGTTTTGATGAAAAAAAAAAAAAGTCTACAAGGAGTGCGTTTTGTTGCCTGTAACTCTGAATTTGTAGTGGATTTGGTCTGTTATTATTTTGTGTTTACAATTTTTTTTTTTAATTTTTAAAAATATTATTATCTATAATATATAATTTATTTATAAATATTATATAACCGAGACTTTGACTTTTATAACCTTGCCTCCTATCTTCTCCCTTCTCTAACTTCATTGCAAGCTTTCTTCATTCGATCAAACCAATATCCTTTGTATTTGGCTTCTCTTAATCAACTGGTCCCCTTCATCCTCCCCAGGTGAGTTTTTATTTCTTAATTATATTATTCTATTTGATAATCTATGTTTGCAATCTAATTTGGCTATCTTATTCAATTCGTCTATGTTTTATATATATAGACGATTTTCCCATTTGAGCTTGATCAAAGCCCAACCAAAATATGTTTAAGAGAATCATCAGGGTCTCAAAACATATAGAGGCTTCCATATTTTATTCAAAAAATCCAATTTTTTTTTCGACAAATTCACCAGTTTTCTTGCTTTGTGAAAGCAGGCCGATCCTATAAAATTAATGAAGATTAAAGGCTTGGTAAATTTTTTACGTTTGTTTTGTGAAAATCCTCCCCATCACCCTAACTGTTTGACAAAATGTCTCAGTGAAATTAGAATCAGTAGGCTTGGTAAAATTTTATGTATGTTTTGTGAAAATCCTGTATTGTTATTTTAGATGCTACAGTATTGAATTCCTGCATTCTTATCAATTTGGGAGAAAAAGATGCCAATGAATTGCGGTTGTTTTTCTTATCTCTGTCCAACCCAATCAGAGCATGATTTGGTTGCACTAATTCCTGCAAGGTTAGTAGAGTCCACAATGACCAGGTCACACATCAAATCTATGATTTCCAATTCAATGTAAATCCAATTACTCAGCTATTTGTATTCTTTTTGGTTAATTTTTTTTTTTTTCAATTTAATTGAATTGGAAATTTAGCTATTTGTATTATAAATTTGGATGTCCCACGCACTGTTGATCCAAGATTAAGCCGTCTCAACTCATGGGCATTAATAAGTTGTTACTTATGCAGTGAGTCACATCAAATGCAGTTTCTACTTATTATAACGTATGCTTTTAATTTGAAATGATGTTTCTTTGTGTTTCTGCAGAAAACCTTGTATATCTCAAGCACGCCTTTTAGACTACTATATTGGCCAATCATGTGGTATTATGTCTTTGATGTGATTCATTATGTTATATATATATATATATATTTTTTTTTTTTTGTTAGATGAAGGTTTACATTTTCCCCTAGAGGCACAAGGAACTATGTAGAATCTAACACTCCATGTGAACACCAATAGTTAACTAATGTTGATTAAGTGTCTTGGATAGTGATAGAGAAATTCTTTTTAATCTAGAATTATTCAAAACCCATGGATTAGGAATACATTGTGAGATGGAAGACATAATTGTCATGAATTATTCCCCACTGCTCCTCTGGTTCCAGTGGTGAATGATAGGGTTTCATCCTTCTCAATGTCCTATTACACAAGCTCAATGTGACCAACTTCTGAACTTTCTGAAGTCTCAGTCAATCACTGATTGAACCAATTCTGCATCTCAAACTTCTTCTGCTTATGAATCTGCTATGGTGAATTCTGGTGCTCAACTTCAATCTGGTGGTGCTACTTCTTCCCATTTCATTAACAATTTCACAGGTGATATCATTTCCCCTTCTACTAGAGCATAGATTCCAAACATTCCATTTTTTCAGCCAGTATTTTTGATAGACAAGCTTTTGCATCTAAAGATTGGATCTTGGACACAGGGGCAACTGATCATATAGTCCATTCAATCTCTCATCTTACCACCATTACTTTTGTCATCAATACTGTTGTTCATTTACCTATTGGGGAAACAACATTAGTAACTCATATAGGCACAATTAAACTCAGTGAAACTCTTATCTTGACTGGTGTACTTTGTGTACCTTTTTTAGTTTCAACTTGATTTCCATTAGTCATCTTACAAAATCTTTATTTATCTGCTTTGTCTTCATTTCTAACCTATGCTTTATACAGGACCTTGCTCATTGGAGCATGATTGGTCTGGGTAAAGAACATGGTGGTCTCTACTTCCTGCAGCAAGAATTCAATTCAGATGTGTTCAAGTCAGTTGTTTCTTCTGTACATACATGTCCCTTTAATGCTTGGCACTATTGCTTAGGTCATCCCTCTAGCAGCTTTCAAATTTAATTCCTGTTTCTAGCAGCCTAAAACTTACCCAAAATTAACTTTTAAATTTCTAAACCTAATAAGTAATCATTCCAAGCTTCATTATTGAGTTTCAGAGAGCGGTGCGCGCGCGCACACACACACCAAAAAAAAAAAACTTCAAATTTATGCACCCAAATCCCAATACCCTCTAAAATTTCTCAATCTCTTTTTTATTCTTAATCTTCGGAGGGCTAATTCTTCATTCAATTCCACTAACTCAAAACACCATGATAGGTCTCTCTTTCTCTCTCTTACACACGCACACACATTTTTATAGTTTATTTATGATGTGTAATTCAAGTAATCAAATTATTAAATTTCGTCTATTTAAAGAGAAATTAGAGATGAGTTTCATTTGTTATGATCTGTATGTTTCTGGGTTTGTATGCAACCAACATATTTAATGTGCTGTTAAGTTTCTTAGAAACTGTGTGAAACAAATGCAATATCCCAAAGTCGTGGTTGACAGCTTTTGTTTGTCCGTCGGCGATGACTCTGATGGACCATCAGGAGTTTCATGTCTGACCAATTGCTAATTTTTAATGTGCTGTTAAGTTGCTCAGAAACAGTGTGAAACAAATTGCTTTTTTTTTTTTTTTTATATAACGGTAGTGGGCCATTTTTGCCATCAATCTCTTGTGAGGAACCTTTTCGAAAGATTGCACATTCATTTAAATCAGACCTTTATCCATTTAATGATGTAAATGCCAAATTCCAGATGTAAGAGCAATTACATTAGTTTGTGCAAAGTTATGCAAAATGAAAAAACTAATTGATTTTACACATTTTGAGCGAAAAAACACCAACATTAGTGAGTGTAAAATTATGCATAATTGTTATAGTAACCGTGCATATATACACAGTTATTATAGCATTTGCATTTAATATGTTAATAATTTCTGATTTGCTCTTTTTTTTCTCTCTCTTTTCCATCTGCAAAACTAACCCTTCCTCTCATGTTCTTTCTTCCTCTGATACACACACTCCCACAGACACAAAATCAAAAATCAACCACAAAATCAACAAAAAAAATCAACCACTGGAACAAAATCGTTGGATCAGTGATCATGGATCATGGATTGGAGAGGTGATTTGGATCGGTGTTGATGGAAATCGGTGATGGGTTGATGGAGATTAGTGTTGATGGAGATCGATCTTGATGGAGATCAATTTTGATGGAGATCGGTGTTGATAAAGTGCTTGTAATGGGTTGACAAAGAAGAGGAAAGAAAAATATTCTAAAAAAAAAAAAAAAAAAAGGAAGGAGAAGAAAGAGAGGCGAAGATAGAGATAAGGATGATGTGAATAAAAAGAGGGTGTATTTAGAGGAAAAAGAATGGTTAGGTGGGAGTAGGTGGGAAATGATAAAAAAGTGAGGGAAAATATTATTTTAATAAAAAAATGTGTATAATAGATAAATTGATGTGAGTGTTTTGTAAAAATAATAGTGTAAAATAGAAGAAATAAGTTTTTTTTTTTTTTTATAAAATAGACGAAATCTTTTGCATAAATTGATGTAATTGCTCTAACAAACACACGGTCAAATTTTTTTCACATTGTATCAGGTACAATACTTAAGAAATTGCACCTAATACAATACACCCACTTTCTTTCACAAATTTTTTTTATATCTTTTACTTTTTTTACTTTTTTTTAATATATATTTTATTTAATGGTTAAAATTAAAAGTTACTTTTTTAACTTTCAATCTCAACCATAACTATAATTACAAAGTACTATCACACTTGATCTGAATATTGTGAGTGGAATGGCCTTTTAATGACGTCTTCCAGTTGGAGCATGTAATCACGAAGAAATTGACTATATTTTACGATGAATACAAGCCCGCGTGGCAAAATCAGACGGCTGTGAAGTGGGTCCCAAAGTGACAAGAGCCCAAATTGGAAAGCATAAACCAGTAGGGCCCTATGGCCCCATTTTTTAGAAAGGGCAGTTCCCAATAGCTAGGCGAAAATACATGGGGGTGAATGAATGAAGGAAAAAATGGCCACGCTAGCAATTTTATTTTATTTTTTGTGTAGGGATCATAGTTGGTGATGTTGGTCCCAATTTCAGCACCGCCCTTTGAGCCGTTGATTCTTTTTGTTTCCTCTAGTTAGTCAATGTACTCCATGTGATTTGTGAATGAGGAGGGGGGGAGGGGGGGGGGGGGAAACCCCAAAAAATGGTAAACAATTTANAAACCCTAAAAAATGGTAAACAATTTGACCAAATAACTATTGACTAACTAAAGCTGAAGTACTCCTATTTTTTGACAATTACAGAAGGGCTGTCTTTTTCTCTTTTAACCCTTTTAAACTATAATGAGTAGTATTAATTTCAAAGGGTGATATTGAAAGAGTATTAAAATCTCGTCATTCTTCAAAAAAGAGGAAAAAGATTGTGTAGTCACAATACTTCAATAACAAATTTTAAATAATAGGTTTTTTTATGGTTTTAATTTAATTTACCACTAAATTTACTTTCTTATTTACATATAACAGCAAATAATACAATTTATCACCACTTAAAATTTATTGTCAAACGGTTGTTAATATAAACATTTAAAAAAAAAATTTGGTCATTTAAATTTGTACGTGTTTATTTGTTTCATATATTTGGTCCATTACACAGATTTGGTACGTTGCCAGCTGAGTCATGCTTTCGTAGCATGCAGTGGTAAAGAAAAAAAAAAAAAAAAAGGATTCAAAGTACAGGAATCTGTGTCAACATAAGTTTATGGCTCTAGAAAGGAGAACACGCAAACCTGTACCTGTACGTAAACCATTACAAAAGAGTTTTTATCCTTTTTTCTTTTATAGGTTTATGTTTCTCATTTTAATTAGCTTCAGTCTCTCACTCTCTCTTCTAAATTTTTTTGGACTGTTCTTACTAATTAATCTTCTAGATTAAGCAATATAAACTTCACTTATCTTTTAAATACGCTGGCCATTTTTTATTTTTTAAAATAATGATGGAAAACTAAAAACTTGCAGAGAAATTGAGAAATATACAAATCTAAATAAGAAAATGGCCACTAGTGAAGTTAAGAAGAATGCAATTGTCGGCAAGATCCTTTCGGTGCAGAAATTGATGGGAAAGGACATTGTTAGAGACTGCAAGAAAGTGATAATCAAATCTACATAGCCCAAGAAAATAGATTAATAGGTAAAATTAATTGATAACCAAAACCTACATAGCCCAAGAAAAAAAATGCACTTATTAAAAGGTGTCATTTTTGGTAAAATAGAAAACGTGGTGACGTTTTCTATTTTACTATAAATTCCAAAGAGTGGCATCAATAAGCTATCATATAGCTTCTTTCTCTTTTTCCTCATTGTTGCCATTTGATTTGAAAATACATGGCCCTAGACTTATGAGAATACATGTTTAAAGTGAAAACTGAAAATAGTTATTTGAGTTCTCTAACCAAACAAGCACTTTAATTCAAAGTAAAAAAGAGAAAGAAAAAAAAAAAAGATTTAAATCTCTTACCAAATTCAAACAAATAAAATTAATATTTTGCTATTTTTTTTAAATGAGTTTTTTTTTTTTTTTGATAATATACACCATAACAAATAAAGTTATAGTTATGGCGTATATTTATATTATTACAAAGCCTCTACTAAAATTATGTCATCTGTTAAGTTTGAACTTTGAAACTTGCGAGAGAATGGAGCACTATTCTTCTTGCTCCGAGAGTACCTAAAAATTATTCATGCTAAAATTTCAAATTATTTAGATAAATGACATGACATAATATAATTTGTATCGTATCAATTTTTTCTTGACAGCATATATGCCATGTGTAAAGAATTAATAATTATGGGGGTTATAGCTAGCTTCCACAAATCTACCCTACAATTCCTTGAACATTCCTTTTTACATAATGCATGCCTAGAAAGTAAATAACAAATACAGCGCAATTAGGGGTACCGTGAAGCTTTACACTTTTGAACAACCTAACCATTTTACTGTCATTTTCCTTTAAAAATAAAAGAAAATGAAAGAAGTACCTAACAAGTTATTGACTTCTAATAACCAAAGAAAAGTAAACATTTATTTAAATTTTTTTTTTTTAAAAAAAAAAAAACATAGTGACAAAAAATTAGTGGAAATTGGTGTATGCTGTGTGGATTAGATATCTTAATTAGTAGCCGTACAAAGACTTGAGGCTAACCATCCATGATCCATTGATAAATACAAATAGAATAAAGTTGGTGGTGTTGTATCATATAATATTACTTCAACTGTATCAAAACTCAATAAATAAAAAAATATGTGTGTAAAAATATCTAACCAATATCAAATTGTGGGTGCAATGACCTTTTAATGATGTCCTCCTGTTGGAATATATAATCATGAAGATATCGACTATAACGGACCCTTTTCTGGTGGAGGGGAGGGGCTGCAAAACTATGTTGGCCTACAAGTCTTGGAATACCAAAGAAAAAAAATCCATGCCTGATTGTTCATGCAATCGAAGAAGGTAAGCTCATCTCATTCCAACCGATTTGTCGTTATTTTCAGATTAGAGAAGCATTTTTGGTCACATCCTATGTTACTAAAAAAATTCTTCATCAATTCTACTAGTACTATTTCTAGAATCTTTTACTATTACCCACAATAACTAGAATCTTTTCCATATTCCATAGCCGCCTAAAAAAAGAGTTCTTTTACATCATCAGATGAACAAACTACCTCTCTGAGCTTTGGAAATTGGTCCTATTCAGAATTTTGCATCTTTCTTCTCTTCCTTACTCCAGAGAGCTCAAAAGGCTAATTACATCACTAATTTTGTTATCCTTGCCATCCTCACCAGTAAGGGCTGTCCAACTCTGGTAGTGTTTTTAAACCAGAGGGTCCCCTCCTTGGCGGATGTTTGTTCTATTTAATTGAGTTGAAACAATCATAAATATTGTTTAAATCTTACTATTCCGCAAGTTTTCCAACACAAGTTTTGGGTTTAAGACCCATTGAGTAAGTGTGTAACTTATCAATTATAAAAAATGATCACACAAGGCTGAGTCTCCTTGTCATTCTGTGCCAGTGGAAGGTACCTTGATTAGATGACTTGCCTCAGAAGAGTAATACAGGCAGTGATCGCAGCAATGACAACAAGAATATCTTCCACATGTCATCTTGAGACCGCTGAACCAGATTTTGCAGTCGCCAAAACTGAACGTTGTCAAGTAGTGCCTGATGCCAAAACTGCTTCTGATTCTGACACCCAACCTACAAGTACAACTCATAATGAACCTGCTACACCGTGTGCTCAACCTTATTCTGATGTAAAATCTCAAATTCTCAATGAGAGAGAATCTGATGTTAAGGTGAATTATAAATATGTTACTACACCTGTAAATAATGGGAACTCAAACTCAAAGCCTTCGTGCCATTTGGACGATGACCATATGTCTCAAGGCACTGAATCCGGAACAGAAGAAGAGCGATCGGCTTTTGACGAAGGAGCTTGAGAATTTATTTAGAGAGAAGCATGGAATTAAAACCTCCTAAGTTTTATGGGAAGGTTCTGAATTGCCTTAAGTAAGTTTTCCTGATCATTTACACTCATTATCTTCTTCATAATTAGTATATATGTGGAACTCTGGTTGTGGACTCTGGAGAGCTGTCTAGATTGGGTAGCTATGACAAGGTATGCTTTTTTCCCCCTGAATAAAGTTACCATTTTCACATGCATTATTAATCCAGTTCCTTAATTTGAATTACCATTGTTTTTTGTTTGGTGAAGCTAATCACACTGGAGCATTTGTCAATGCCAACTTACTAGTAACTTACTAAAAAAATGCCAAACTACTAGTAATTTTGGCAATGACTTTTTCTACAACTTTTGTCGTCAAAGAGTAGCTCGGATTATTGGGGATGTATTAGTAGTTCTTTTGATTTCAAGAAGTCATAGCATTGGCAATGAAAGCAATTCAAATATGTTAAGTACATTCTGGTGATGATGTTTTCTGGGTGCAATTTGTCACAGGACCTATGTTGGAAAACTCCTTTGACCCTCCTTGCTATATGCATCTTTTAACATTTAACATGCTTTACATAAGTTTTTATTCCTGATTACTTGGCCAACATGTAGCAGAGATATTGGCACGTTCGATTCTTTGTAACTAAAAATTGTATAATGGTTTACATATAATATCATAATGAAGAGGATATTTACAAAAAGTGAACTGATGCTCTAAAACAGTACAATCATGACAATATGTTTTTATTTTATTTTAGTTGCTTTCTAAGTAATTAACTATATACCTTTTTCAATCAGTAGGTACCATTATTAGTGTGTGTGTGCAGAGTGCTTCCAAATTTCAATCAATCATTGAACTTCAGAATTTGATTTGTACTTTTTCTTCACATTCTTTCCATTTTAGGGGTGCCCTTTCACATACATGAGTAATTGTGTTGCACACCCTTATGGCGAACTTTATATTATATTACTTGCCCAAAAAAGATAGAAACGAGCTATATATTATCAAAATAAAAAGGTTAAAACTAAGAAAATATGCAAGAAAGGTGGATGCATTATTTCCATTTATCCATTATTAGTCTAAAAATTCAATGCAGGTGGAGTTCACTAAAACAAGGCCCAAGGACTAGACATGGCAAAACGGGCGGGTCGGGTCGGGTCGGGTTAGGGTCGGGTCGGGTCAATCTGGTTTGTGTGTCAAACGGATCGCGGGTCAAAACGGGTCATTTTTAAATGGGTCAATCGGGTTGCGGGTCGGGTTGGGTTTACTCATATTTTTCAAACAATTTTTTTTTTTCAATTACAAAAACAAATCTATGACAACTTATTTAGAGAGAATGAATAAAATCAATTAAGCAAATGAATTACATTTAATGCCACTTGTTAATATACTTCCAATTCTAATAGTTTTGAGCATGATAAAAATTATTTATAGTCATAAATTCATGATGGAAAAAGTCTTCAATGTTAATAGTTTACTGTCAAAATGCATATAATTACAAGTTTATATCTTCAAAAATATATATATATATTAAAACAAACAAAACAAGTAAGTCAGCAAAATAGCAAGTTATCGGTCTTCTTAAGTGCACATGTTCCTGTTGCATTTAAAATAATAGTAAAGTTAAATTACTTAAAAAGATAAACTAAACAAAAAAATATTTAAAAATAAACATAACATATTAAGTAAAGAAGAATAAGTAAATATTTTATAAAAATTACACTTCAATTTTAATCTAGTCGGTAGCAGATTCAGTACTGCGGAACTGGGAAAGGAAGCTTTGTGGCTCACTGGTTTGGTTTGACTCAACTTTTTCAGGTTTGCCGTTTGTGGCTTTGTGCATTGTAACATTGTCCATTTGTTTGTGCATTGCAACATTGTTCAGCTGAATGAGTTTTTTTTTTTTTTTTTAAATGGTTGTCTACTTGTCTTGACTCTTCAGTCACTTGACAGCCTTGCCTTTGTGTTGTGTAACGTGTCTGATGGCAATTGACTTGGCAAGCACTGAAGCTAGGCTAGTAGCTAGCTTCTCAAAAGAAAAAGTAAAAAAAAAAAAAAAAAAAAAAAAGAAGAAGCAAGGCTAGCTAGCTTTTATTGATTTTGACGAATTAAATAGTCATTTTCTATTATTAGTTTTGGCAGTTTATGTTTTATGCACTTAGTATCAAGATGTAATTTAAATATTTTTTTAACGAATTTTTTTAACGGGTCGGGTCACGGGTTATCCAAATCGGATCGGGTTGACCTGCAAAAAAAAAAAAAAATCGGATCGGGTCACGGGTCAACCCATTTTTACTTCGAGTCAAAAAAATCGGGTTCATGTCAGGTATTTTTCGAATCGGATCAGGTCAGAAAATTCTGACCCGTATTGCCATGTCTAGCAAGGACACAAAAATTTAAGTTAGGGTTTGTTTCTTGGTATGATCTGATGCCTATAGAATTATGCGCTATGAGTTAATTTTCCACACTGCTATTGAATTATGACTTAAGAGCCATTATTGTAGTTTTCCTCATTCTTTAGGTTGTTGCTAACAATGGTACATTATTGTCTTCTCCTTATGGTTAGGAAAGGTGACCTCTTGTAAGTTGTGTCAGCAAGTGGGAGACTTTCAAACCCCCAAAGTAAGAAACATGACATTTGTTCTTGCTTATCACTATTGTCCTCTTTTTTCCCTTGCCCTAACCAATATAGTTATAATCTCACATATATGAACTCCATTAATTACAAATTGCAAACCATTTTTCCTGTTCTTAGTAGTGTAGATATTTTCTTCTTGTATAAAGTACCCATAAATAGTCTTATCATTTAATTTGTGAACTATAGGGACAAGTGAATCATTTATCTAGTCACATGTTATGTCACGCAACAAAGTCCCTTTCAACAAGATTGTGGAAAGAAAAAAATGAAAAAAAAAAAAAAAAAGTAACTTTATTACGAATAAATAAACATAAGAGACCACTTTTAGAGGCGTGTTATTCAAGTGAAATATGGAGTTTCTTAGGACTAGTAGACAACAAACTTGGACAGAGGCGTGTTATTAGGACTAGTTAGAGAGGTTTTCTAGGTATGTGATGTTTGTGGTAAAGATGGAATTTAATTTTGGCGTATTATGTGATGTGAAATAGCATGAAAAGAAATATTTCTTGATTTGCTCCTAATAGCTACGGATAAGGAGAAAGGATGTTCCCATTAATTCTTATGTGAAGTACTCAGAAGACAAGGGCTTTTGTTCTTGAAATCTTAGGTTTGTTAGAGATTTTCAAGACTAGGAATTTGAGTCATTCAATTCTTTGATGGGCCTATTACATTCTAATATTACAGTGGGTGATGGGGTTGATAGACTGTTTTGGAGCCATGTAAGTTGTAGCTCAATTGGCATCTTTTGTACATCTAGGGTTCAAATCTTCCCTTTCCCAACTATCAAATTATTTAAAAAAATATTTTTTTTGAAAAAATTGTTTCGGAAGCCTAATGAAATAGTATTTGATGTCTAATCTTTTTACAAGGTTTTGAGAGTTAAGGTGATATGCAATGTCCTGTGGAGTGGTGTAATAAAGTACCTAAGAAATCCTTTTTTTATGGGGGTCTGGATGGTTGCACTGGAAAAAATTCAAATTTTGGATAATTGTCAAAGAAATGTTAATCTACTGAACTGTGTTGTATGTGTGATTATTGTGAGTAAATAGTTGATCATCTTCTATAGTTCTACTTCATTGCTCATAAGTTGTTGTTTTTTTTCTTGGCAAGATTTGGAGTTCTTTACACGATGTGGTAACAATAAGAAGGCAATTTCATGTATTTTGATTGGAAATTATTGTTTGAGTGACATAAGAGTAGGCTGGTGTGGATTGCAACTCCTTTTTATCTCATGTCAATTATTTGGAAAGTGAGGAATAACTGGACTTTCAACGCTGTTGATCTTTCTACTCTTGAGCTGAAGAATCTATTTTTGAGAACTTTGTATGATTGGATGTCAGCTTATTGTGATGCTTGTATCTCTTCTTTTTATTGTAATTTCTATTTTCAGAATTGTTATATCCCATGAATTTTCATTTGTAATTTTTAAGTTTACTGCTTGTATGCTTCTTTGATTTAATTCCATCATAAAGTACCTTATTGAGAGAGAGATAGAGTCTTTGTCTTCATCTTAATTATTTCCAATAGTATAAGAAAAAGAAGCAAAATTAGGATTTTTTTCCCCTTTTTCTTGGGGTATGGCCTTATACTCTTTTTAATTATGGTAACTAATCTCTCTCTCTCTCTCTCTCTCTCTCTCTCTCTCTCTTATCCTATGATCCACATCCTCTACAACCTCTCAATCTTTATGAATTAATGATCCAATATATTAAAAGTTGTTGTTCTTTGGTATCCCTTGACCATCAATTCTTACCGCGCCTTTGTTTCTATTTCTGTCATATCATCTTTTATTGTTCTAGATTTCATTTGTGTTCATGTTTGTGTATTCATGATTTAGTATTTATTAAAACTGGTTCTAAGTCTAGTGCGAATGATACTAAGTCTTATAAGAAGTCTAGACATGAAGCGACACCATTTCAATTAGTTAATGATAATGGACTTAATGAATCACGAGCTATTCAAGTGCTATTAGTTACAGTTTGCTAATTAGCTATTAAGCTAATCCACGTGTAATTACTTCATTTGTTCCTGTAAATACGGATAGTTATTTAGCTAGTGCCTCTCTAATTATTTGGGGACTGATTTCATTTTTCATCAATAAAAGTTTCCATTTTATTTAGCTTGTTGCTTCTGAGTGAGTGAGTGAAATTCTTAATATGGTATCAGAGCTCTAAGCTCATCAATGGCTTCCACTGAAAATTCCACCAATCCAATCACTACAAATTCTTCTTCTACTGGTCAAGCTTA
Organism: Quercus suber; assembly: GCF_002906115.3. Classification (NCBI taxonomy): domain Eukaryota; kingdom Viridiplantae; phylum Streptophyta; class Magnoliopsida; order Fagales; family Fagaceae; genus Quercus; species Quercus suber. The sequence goes on along the minus strand of NW_027069583.1, from coordinate 90,931 downwards.
TGCAAGAATGGTAGATCCATCTCTCAATCTATTCTTTCTGAGTAGTAGCAATGCTCCAAGTAGTTGATTGGTTTCTTAACCATTAGCTAGTGCTGAGAATTATCAAAGTTGGTCAAGAGCTTTGATTGTACATCTAAAAGTGAAGTAGAAGATCGGTTTTCTGAATGGAACTAAAGCCATTCCTGATGCTTCTTCAATAGAGTACATCTCATTGATCATCAATTCCATCTTGAAAGAAATTGCTTCAAGTGTAATGTACACTAACAATGTCAGAGAAGTGTAGCTCAATCTGCAAGATATGTTTTTCTCAAGGCAATGCTCCCAAGGATTTTTGTGCTTCAAAGGGAATTATCATCTTTGACACAAGGTCAGCTCTCAATTGAGACTTACAGGTTCAAGGCTCTTTCAAATCAGTTGATCAATTTTTAAGCTATTCCAGATTGTAAGTGTGCTTGTACTTGCAGCTAACAATGTTTACACTTCACCTCCTTCTTTCCTCCAATGTTGGCTCTTCAAGCACACCATCTGCTCCCCTGGTTCCATTGGTGAATGATAGGGTTTCATCCTTCTCAATGCCCTATCACAGAAGCTCAATGTGACCAACTTCTGAACTTTCTGAAGTCTTAGTCAATCAGTGATTGAACCAATTCTACATCTTAAACTTCTACTTATGTATCTGCTATGGTGAATTTTGGTGCTCAATTTTAGTCTGTTGGTGCTGCTTCTTCCCATTTCATTAACAATTTCACAGTTAATATCATGTCCCCTTCTACTCCTTCTAGCATAGATTCCAAACATTCCATTTTTTTAGCTAGTATTGTCAATAGACAAGCTTTTGTATCTAAAGATTGGATCTTGGACACAGGGGAAACTGATTATATAGTCCATTCAATCACTCATCTTACCATCATTGCTTTTGCTATCAATACTGTTGTTCATTTACCAACTGGGGAAACAGCATTAGTAACTCATATAGGCACAGTTAAACTCAGTGAAACTCTTATCTTGTTTTAGTTTCAACTTGATTTCCATTAGTCATCTTACAAAATATTTATTTTGCTGCTTTGTCTTCATTTCTATCTTGTGCTTTATCTAGGACCTTGCTTATTGGAGCTTGATTGGTCTGGGTAAAGAACATGGTGGTCTCTACTTCCTGCAACAAGACTTCAAGTCAAATATGTTCAAATCAGTTGTTTCTTCTGTACATACATGTCCCTTTAATGATTGGCACTATCGCTTAGGTCATCCCTCTACTGAGAAGTTAGCCCTTCTTGATAAGGTCTCTCTGTTGTAAATAGCAATAAAGATGATCTTTGTATGGTTTGTCAAATTGCTAAGCCAAAAAGGCTTCCTTTTCATTCCAATACTCATGTTTCTCATGCTTGTTTTGAACTCATACACTAATATGTGGGGACCCTTCTCCATTCCTACCACTGATGGTTTTAAATTTTTTCTTACAGTTGTGGGTGATTATTCCAGATGTACTTGGGTATACTTGCTTAAATCTAAGTCTGAAACTCAGTCCCATTTTGTGCAATTTTCCACTTTAGTTGAAACGCAATTTAATTCAAAGTCAAGTGCATAAGAACAGATAATGGGACTAAATTTATGCTTCGAGATTTTTTTTTTAAACCAAAGGAATAATTCATCAATTGTCTTGTATTGAAACTCCTCAACAGAACTCCAATGTTGAGAGAAAGCATCAACATATTCTCAATGTGGCTAGAGCTTTAAGATTCCAATCCAATTTACCTTTCAACTCTTTGGGGAGACGTTTCTTACAGCTGTTTATCTCATAAACAGACTTCCTACTATTGTTTCACATGATAAAACTTCATTTGAGTTGCTTTTCAATTCACCTCCCTCTTATGATCATCTTAGATTCTTTGGGTGCTTGTGTTATGCTTCTACTCTCTCTGCTAACAAACACAAAGTAGGCTTTCCCGTATTAAGGGTTACAAAGTCTCATATAGATCCTTTTGTGTTTCCCACACCTCTTCAGTCATTCACAGAACCTCGCTACACTTCTGTTCCTATCCCAGATGCTCAAGTTTCTTCTTCTATAGATCATATGATGAAAGAGATAATGGGAATTACTAATGTTCTTTGTCAAGCTTTGCAACAACATTCTCAAGACCTTTTAAATGCCATGCATTTAGTTTCAATTATAAAATCACTTATTCAAAAGTTGAGAGATGATGGATAGGAGCCTTTAGTTGCTAGTGTTATAGCATTTTGTGAGCAACATGAAATTGATATTCCTGATATGAATGCTCGTTACACTAAAGGTCGAGGTAGATATCGTCGTCAAGAAAAAGATTTAACAATGGAACATCATTTTAGAATTTGCATATTTACAGTTGCAATAGACTTTCAATTGCAAGAATTGAAAAGTAGATTTTATGAGCTAACAAAGGAATTTGTCATTCTTAGTTCAGCTTTAAATCACAAGGATGCTTTTAGATTATTCAAAATTGGTCATATATGCAATTTAGTTAAGAAATATTATCCTCAAGATTTTACTGAACATGAACAAGAACTTTTGGAGTCTCAATTGCAACATTATGAGCTTGATGTGATAAACCATCTAGATTTTCAGAATATGAATACAATTTCCAAGCTATGTAGGGGATTAAAAATTTCAGGAAAGTCTAATATCTATTTTTTGATTGATAGACTTATTTGTCTTATGTTGACCCTTCCAGTTTCTACAGCAACTACAGAACGAGCTTTCTCAGCTATGAAGTTGTTAAAAACAAGACTTCGTAATAGAATAGAGGATGAGTTTTTGACAGATAATATGATAGTTTATATGGAGAAGGAAATTGCAGGGAATTTCACTATGGAGATGATAATGGATGAATTTTATTCCGTGAAAAATCGTCGGCAGGCATGATTTGATCCGGTTGATGAAGCGACCTGACTTGAATAATGTTGCGTGGTTTTTAATGGGAGATTTACTGAGGCTTAGTCCATGGAGCGAAGGCATGGGCAGACAAAAAATTTTTGGCCCGTTTTGTAGCCCATTGTAAATCCTGTGCGCAGGATATAAAAACCTTTTTTTTTTTTTTTTTTTTTTTTATGATTAGGGTTTTGTCTTGTTGTTGTTTTTGAGAAAGAAAAACATTGTAGCCACACATTGTAATTTTCTTTGATAATAGTGAAATCCCTGCAACTTTGTGGACATAGGCAAATTGCTGAATCACGTAAATACTATCTTGTGCGTGTGATTGTTTTTGTTTTGGCATTTTGTTTTCTCTATTTTTTTGTTTCTCACAGGTTTGGAATTTCGGTTGAATTCCCAACATGTTCAAGTATATGATGATATATGAAAGTTGATAATTTTGTATCCAATAGACTTAAAAATTATATTTAGTATATTTATGTTACAACCCCCCCCCCCCATGTATTTATTCCTGGCTACACTCCTAATAGGGTAAATACTATATCCATTGACCATTTAGTCAAACAAATTCAGGGTATAATAATAGGCCAACCTGGTCCAAAATGGATAGCAGTAATTGTCAAGTAGAATGCCAAAAATTGATGATTTGTTACAGTTATGTCATGTTTGTAAATGAAGTTGATGAAAGTGCTGGAGCCTTAGACACCAAAGATATTGAATAAATAATAGAGGGTACTGGCCTACTGGGTACATATCAATGGTTTATACTTTAAATGCAACTAGTTAAGATCATATGTTCTAGGGTGACAACATTCAAGAATGAGATTCTAGAAATTTCCAACATTTCTATGGTTCTCTGATGAAACGAAAATGCAAAAGAGATCTCAATCACAACTTCCTTTTTATATCACTTGGTCAAGACAGCAGGGTCATCAAACAAAAAGGGTACTTACTCCAAGTGTCACACACAAAAAGGAAAAAAAAAAAGAAAAAAAAGAGAGAAAGGAATGTAACACAAAACAATTAAAAAAAAAAAAAAACACCATTCACATTACTTAGGATGCTGGAACAGCCTACTCCTACAAGGTGACATGCTAGCTAAATTCATCAATTGTGTTTTGGAGACAAATATCAGAATAGCAAATAAAAAAACCAAATAACTCACCAATGAATGTGGGCATATTAATCAGGATTAGTAACAATGCATGAGGGAGAAGGTGACATTGCTAAAGGTGAAGCTAACTTCGCATCAAAAAATGGATCTATAAATAGATCTAGTGTATGTTCTCCTATACTAAATGGATCTAGTATATGTTCCGATACCTCTGAAGCTTGAAACCAATTTTGAGCACATATGAGAGATTGTACCATATCAGAGGCAAGTGAACTACAAAATGGATCTAGTATATGTTCTCTTATACTAAACGCCAACTAAGAAGCCATTGTAGAAACTAGTGCAACCAATATATCCTGAGCCAACCGAGATAATATGCTATTCTTACTAGTATATATTAGACTTCCACCAATCCAATATATTGAAAATTTTCTCATTCACATTTTCACAATCCCCCTTCAAGTATTTGTCAACCTCTTTCTTACACTGAACAGACTTTGTCACTTGCTTAAAGGCCTTGTATTGAGAGACTAGAAATTTTTTTGAATCGTCATCATCATCATCAACTTCCATTCTTGATGTCTCGCCCTCACTTTGCATAGACATAGACGATGAATTAATTGAATAATAATGATCAGACAAGCATGTTAATATGGTGTTCATATGATTAATCATAGACTTAACAACAAATTTCCCATAAAAAGTTTTTAAAAAATGATAAAATTTAGGTACAAAATTAGTTGTATCCTTAGATTACAAACTTACTTAATATCTTTTTATTGAAGGTGAATTTTGACAAATCCACCATTGGATTACATCTTCTTCTTATATCTTCTATGCTTGTAAAATTTCAAGAAAATTAAAAATCAATAGTTATGTCATCAATAAATTTTTTTAAATTTGCAAGTTTTTATAATTTAAAATTATGCACAATATATAATCGTATAGATCATATAGTAAACAATATCCGATTGACACAAAATTTAGCATGTGTATTAAGAGCGTAAAGAACATGCAATTCAACAGTTAGATTTTCAAAATATTTTGTAATATTTATTTTATTAAGTGAGTTTGTAGTCTTAAGTTACACCCAATTTTATAGCTAAACTTTGTCCTTTAAAAAATAACACAAATACCTCAACTTTTTCGAAGATCAAGCACCACAATAACATATAAGATGAAACATTCTTTCTTTGATAAATTCTCTTTGGTCCCCCAATACTTGTCAAACTTCCCCTTCATTTCTTCTGTTATTGAGCTCAAAAAATAATTGCCACTCTTAGTGTTTATTTGGCCAGCTTATTTTTTGTCAACTTATTTTACTATTCAGCTTATTTTTGTTACTATTCATGGGTCTCATTGCATTTTTTGGTACTATTCATGAACCCCACTGTACTATTTCAACTAACATTTACCTTTATTTACAATACTTTTAACAAAAAGTTTTTAGTTTCAGCAAAATAAATAGATCCCAAACAGACCCTTAGACAATTTATTTATCTTGCTCTAAATCATATACATCTCATCAAATAAATCATTTGATGTCAAATTCAAGGAACTTGAAAACCTCTTTGTGGCATTTTTAAAAAGTCTCCAAAATCTTTTCTCAATCTTCTTCATTAGAAGGTTTCCTACTTGATTTAGCATCGTGAAAGTGGGACTTATAACCAGGATCATGAAATTCCATCTACTTGAATGCCTTTTCAAAATTTTCAGCATTTTCCAACATATTATAGGTGGAGTTTCACCTATTGGCCACATCTAAACATAAAATAGACTTTGACTCTATTTTCACTATCTCCACATACTTTTGAAGGTTTGTAACCTATTTAGAAAAGCTTTCACATATCTAATTGCATCACGCATCCTATCAATTGACTTATTATGTTGTTTTAATCCAATAAGGTTGAGGATGTGAGCACAACACCTCACATGTAAAAATTTATGACCCAAAACAGTACTTTTCCACATTTTAGTAGCTTCTTTCAAGCAGTCAATGACTATATCATTTGAACTAGCATTATTCACCATCAAGGTGAAAATGTCCTCAATATTCCAATCTTCTAAACAAGATTCAACCATTTTACCTATGGTCTTCCCCTTATGGTTATCAACAATACAAAAGTTCAAAATCCTTTTATGTAGCTTCCAATTATCATCTACAAAATGACAAGTAAGACACATGTAATTAAAATTTTGAATTGAAGTTCATGCGTAAGTGGTAAGACAAAGCTTACGACCTCTCAAGGCATTTTTCAACATATTCTTCTCCATAAAGTAGATCATACTCACATCTGTAGCTACTGTAAAGCAAGATGGGGTATTAAAATTAAGTTAGACAATCTTACAAGACCTTTTGAATCCTAAACCCTCTACAAACCTAAAGGAAAGCTCATCCAATATTATCATTTCAATAAGAGCTTTTCTACCTGCAACATTTGAAAAGTTCCTATGTACTAGATTTCCCTCCTCTCCATCCTTGGACAATGGGTGTTCTCTTTCAGGCAACTCTTGATAAGGATACTTGAGACAAGTGGGTACATGAGATTTTACATTAGATGTCCCATAATTTCTACTGTCAGCCATGTACTCTTTTGTACGATATTTACATTTTGCCTTAGTTTGACTATCTTCATCTACAAATTTATCAAAGTGTTCCCAAGCCCATAATTGTTTTCTCTTATTAGGATTAGAAGACGAAACTTTCACCTTGGCTAGACAAGGAGGTTTCCTAGCAAGTCTTGCAATAGCAACAAGTCTTACAATGATAGTATTATGCTGTGAAGGCTCATTTGAATCAGGTTGAGCAACAAAAATAAATCAACTAATAAACAAAATAAATAGTATAAATAAACAAAGATTACATAAATTTTTTAATAAATAAAAAAAAAAAAAAAAAAACTTTGTAAAAAAATGCAGTAGAAACAAGTAAAATATATGTTAATAACATTTTCACAATAACAATGTACCAGTAGAAGCATATCATTATCAAACAAAGTACAAAAATGATAGTTTACATCAAATACTACCTAAAAAATACGACATACTATGAACTCAAAAAAGAAAAAAAAAAAAAAAAAAGAATTGACAATTCCCAAAACCAACTTTTCCTTAAAAAAAAAAAANAATTGGTCCCTTCTAAACTGCTTCCCAAGCACCAAAATAACGTTCTCACAAATATGGGTATGGTGAGATAAGGATTTGGCTAATGTACTTCTCAAGGATATATCAATGGAGAGGGTATGAGTAGAGGAATTTGGAGAATTAAAGGATGAAGATTATGGATGAATCAATCCTGTTTTCCTCTAGGGTTTCTCCCTCAAAATCCTCTCTGAAAGCTCTCCACATTTCGTGGGTATAAGAGTATTTATAGTAGGATGTATGAGGAATACGAAGAGTTAGTTACAACCAAATAGGGCATTCTGGCAACTTGAGCTCGCGTCTAGAATGAGTCACGAATTTGAGTCGCGAGCTAACTGCCTTGCCAAGCTAGAGGTTTTTTCCTGTAATGCAACAGCTGGTGTGACCCTTTAGCTCCCCCTACATGCTTCACACGTGTCCCACCTTTGACAACTCGCCAGTCGCGAGCCAGTTGTGAGATCCAGTCGCGAGGCTCTTCTTGAGTGCACACTCTTAGGCATTTCTTCACACTCTCTCACACACTACCCTTACATGATTTCTACATAAATACAGGGTTTCTAAATGCTGAATTGCAAGCAAATTTGACACGAAATAAAGCCAACAAAATGATTAAATAAATTCAACCTTACAATCTCCCCCTTTGGCTATTTCGTGACAAAATCCTAAAACAAACTCTAAACTTAACATGTGAGTTGGGAACAGTTGAACAAAACTCACTCACACCTAACTCTAGAATTTATGAAGCTATTGAACCATACAAATAAGTATTTCCTAAAAACAACAACACAATACGATCATTGTAAGCAAAAAACTTGAAATGCATTTGGAGCAAACACAATGTGATCAAGCAAAAAGGAATGAAACATTAAAGCATGACTTGACCAAAAATGAACAATCATTATAAATAGTGAACACAATGATCATTCACACAAGGAATGAACATCTGGACATGCAAGCTAATAAGTTCAATGCAAAGTATCATTTGCATGTCCAACACTCAATTGATACAACAACACAAGGTAATTGCATCAAGGATACAAAATCCAATAAGGGCACAAAAGTGATGTACTTAGAGAAATACATAACATTAACAACAAGTACTAAGCTACAGAACATGGGTACAAAAAAAATATAGTGTAAACAGTTAGGCATAATCATAAACTATGAGCAAAGCAAAAACATAATTAATATAACACAAAGCTCTTTCTTTCTTTCTACCCCTATCATATCACTCCCCCTATCATGAATCATAAAAGTTGTGATGAACTTGGAACATATATACCTGTAACTAGAAACACTTGCACAAAACATATTAGACCCTCAAGGTAAAGCAAGTAATAAAAGGACAAGTATAATGTAACAAGTAAATTGCGATCAAGTAAACATTATGTGAAACATATGAGCAACTTGATCATACACCAAAACGGTCATATAGAAATGACTATAATGATCACATAGCAAAGCAAATAATCATTCGAACATGCATTCAATAAAGCACAATAGCATAAGGATGTATGCATGTCCAACACAAACATGATGAAATGAGAACAACAAAGCATAGAAACTGAACATAACTCAAAGCACCATAAAGTAAACAAGAAAACAAACATAAAGAAACACAAATAAAACAAAGTTTTCTTATTAACTCAATGTCTTCTCCTCCTTGGTATATGCATCTCCCCTATGAAATATCTCTCCCCCTACAAATGTGCATGAGAAATAGAATTTCTCTCTCTAAGAATGTGCATAAGAATCATATAGAAATGACAAAAACTCTTCGATATACTCTCTAAAGTATACTCTCCCCCTTTTTGTCACAACTAGACAGATGGTCAAGGAGAAATAAGGGCAAGAGATGAAGGTACGAACAATGATAATGATGCATGAAGAAAAAATGAAAAGATTTTAAAACTATCTTGAAAATAACCCTCATTATGCAAAACACGCGATTTTTGCGATTGGATTGAGTCGCAAACAAGTCGCCAAAGCAAGTTGCTAAAAACCCTTGTGACAAAATTTGAAAAAAATTTGTCTAAGTGGTTTTTGTGACTGGAAGTTTCACCCGCGAGTTAGTCACATGGGAAGCCATGAAACCTTTTGAGTAACCCCCGTGATTGAGGCTTCCACTTGTGAACAAGTTGCCAAACTAAGTCACGCGAAATCTAAAAACGCAGATTTTTGGAAAAATTCTACGTCTTTTTCGCGACAGAGGCTTTGACCCACTAGAGAGTCGCTAGGAGCTTTTGAGTAATCTCGCGACTGGGGAATGTGACTTGCTTGACCCGTGAGGCAAGTCGCCAAAACAGGGTTGCACAGTTTTTTTTTTTTTTTTTTTGAAAATTTTGACATTTTTCAAAATAAAAACACTTTTCAAAAACAATTAAAACACTCAAAAATCTTTTTGTGTTTGATCAACATATAATTAAGCATGTGCAACATATTTAATCAAGTACAATCACACAAATGAAAAAGGCATTCATTGAATATAGACGTGTGATGTGTGTGAGTACCAAAGATGAGATAGTTTTTAGTTTAATGTGAAACTTTAATGATCAATTCAACCAAGACATACACAATTAGCACTAGAAAAAGTGACCTATCTCAATTATGGAAATATGCATATATGATCTCCTACAAAACTTGATAACATTATTTTGAAGCTTTTCATTTGGCCTCATGTACATTATAACATTTGATCATTTTGAATTAATACATCTCATTTTGAGATCAATACTTGAAATTTTTTATATTTCAATTTGATAAGCAAGCCTTTGGCTTTTTGGGCATCATACATTTTTCATAAAAGTCGCTTTCCCTTTTTTCTAGTCAAATACTAATATGTGCGACCACTTTTGTAGCTTATTATCTCTTTTTATTTTGAGATTTACATTTGTTGAGCTCTTTAAGCAAAAAAATAAAAAAATAAAAGAGTGGGAAGATATATAAGCACAAGTCTATGCAAGTTTCAAGATCAACAAAACTATTGACTAATCATTCATGTCAAGTTTGAAGATCATTTATAACAGTCACATAGATTTCAAGATTTTTCCCACAATGATAAGAGTGTATAAAGAACAAGCTACGCTCGTAAATGCACAAAACATTAGTACAAAGGTACAAGGCAAAACATGCTTGTGATAATACACAATAATGGCAAAACAAAAACAATGCATATAAAGAGATGCATGATGCACAAATGCATGACAATGAAGCATCTAATGCATGAAAGGTCCTACAAAGATCGAAATAATTAGATCAAGGATAAAAAAACCAAAAACTTAACCATAAGAACCCTTCCTCATCTAAACGGAATGATTGTTTGGAATGAGTGTCTCATAAAAAGTGAGACAAGAGTTGGAAAAATGCAAACCAAAGATGCACATAGACAAGGAGTTAAGAGCATTAAACACTTTCTTTAACAACATGCTATTATCACTTAACTCCGGTTTATCATTTTAAGCACAACTTCCAAAAAGCTCAAGTTTCTCTTTTCTTTTGATTCTTTTAAAAGCATGAAACTTAGAGTATTGAGATCTTAAGTGACCAAAAGCACTACAATGGTGACAAACAATGTGTTTAGGTCCACTAGGCTTTTTGGAAAGGGATCTAGCCATATGATTTTGTTCTCTCTTCAATTTACGACATTGAGGTCTTATATGACCAATCACACCACAATGGAGGCAAGTTAGAACAAACTTAGATCCATCCAAAACCTTTGTTTGAGACCTAAACGGAGGCTTTGACTTAATAGCCTTTCTCTTTACTTTTTGATTTCTTTTATCTGGAGGAATGTACACCGATTTGTTCTTTGAGATAGAACACATAATAGGCACAAAATTTGGTACCACAACATGATTACAACAAATATTTTCATCCTATTTGGGAATAAGTTCAGCAATTAAACACTTGGCATGCATCTTAAGAGATTCATTTTCACATTTTAGCTCATCAACAAGTTTGTTAGACAAAACAAGTTTAGCATCCAAGTCCATATTCAAACATTCAAACTTTTTCAGCTTTTCAAGAGAATTTTTAGAAAGTTTCTTATATTTTTCAACCAATTTGTTGGATTCATTAAGCTTAGCAATCAGATCATCCTTTTCACAAAATAACTTGCTCAAATCCTTATTAAACTTCTTAGCCTTTTTCTTCAAGAGTTTGATGTTAGAAATATTAACAATATCCAAAGATTCACGTAACATAGCATCACAATCATGAGGATAAATACTCATAAAGGCATTTTCACAAACACGTGGCATGCTACAATCATCAACAACCAAGGAAGCATACAAATCACTATCCATGGCAATACACATAAGGGGTCAAGAATCACATTTAGGTATTTAAACCATAATAAGTGTACCTGCTCTGATACCAATTGAATGCTCAATAAGTGTGCAAAACATTAATGAACATTTAGACCCCCAATTTACAAATTATCAACACTAGCTTATAATCAAACAATATATGTGCAAAATATGAAAATAAGCTAAAATAGAATTGGTAAAACAATCTAAACTGAATTTTATAACAACCACAACAGTAATTAAATGGTAAAAATTAAGAGAAGAAAGATGCAAACACAAAGACAATATAGTGATGTGTTATTGAAGAGGAAACCAAAGTCGTCAGCGAAAACCTCTCTGCCGCTCTCTAAGCAGTCAATAATCCACTAGAAAATAAAGTTTGGATACATGAATAGCAGAAGACCCTCCAAGCCTAATCTACCCAGTGTACCTAAGCCCTCCAAGCTTTTTGCTCCTACAGGGTTACGCCAAACCTTGTCTTCTCTAGCTTACTGAATCCCGCAATCGCCATTGCATCAACCAAAATGAATTGGTTCCTTCTGCTACTTCCCAAGCACCAAAAAAACATTCTCACAAATATGGGTATGGTGAGATAAGGATTTGGCTAATGTACCTCTCAAGGATATATCAATGGAGAGGGTAAGAGTAGAGAAATTTGGGGAATCAAAGGATGAAAATTATGGATAAGTCAATCTTGTTTCTTTCTTAAAATTCTCTTTGGAAGCTCTCCACATGTTGTAGGTATAAGGGTATTTGTCATGTCGTGCAACAGCTGGCGTGACCCTTCAGCTCCCCCTGCATGCTTCACATGTGTGCCACCTTTAGCGACTCGCTAATCGCAAGATCCAGTCGCGAGGCTCTTCTTGAATGCACACTCTTGAGCTTTTCTTCACACTCTCTCACACACTATCCTTACATGATTTCGACCTAAATACCGGGTTTTTAAATGCTGAATTATAAGCAAATTTGGCACGGAATAAAGCCAACAAAATGATTGAATAAATTCAACCATACACAATCAATGCCTGGTTAACTCACTGCTAAGGAGAAATCGAATAAGCAAACCATATAAATTCTCGTTGAAAAATTTCAAACTACCTATAAAAAATAAAAGACTAACAATCTTGTCTTCACCAACAACAACATGCAGAAAATGGAACATAACAAAGCAACTAGAAAACAGCAACATTAAGAACACATCAAAATCATAGACATCAACCATTAAGTTTAACCATCTAAACAACCAAATTATAATTTAAACTAGCATGGACTTAAAAGCCCAGATAGCAAAAGTAGAATCAAACATGCACTAGAACCCAAATTCAAACAGTTGTAACTAATAAATTTAAGTAAAGCATTCCATATATTTATCATCTAAGTCGCCAATAGTCACAATTAACCAAAAGCATACCATTACCTAGAAGCCAAATTAGCAAAATTACTCAAAAACTAAAATAATCCATTAAATAAACTCATGAATTTAAGCAAAAGCATTTCATATATTTATCAATCTAAATGACTAAAAATTTCATTTAAATGAAAGCATACTTATACCTAGATGCCTAAATTCCCAAATTACTCAAAAACTAAAACAACATTAACATCATAGTCTTGAAATACCCAATAAACCACAAAAAATCAAAACCTGTGAGGCAAATCCCTCAAAGAAACCCAATTAAACCCCAGCTTTACTAATACCCAAAATCGAAACCCTAAACCAAAAATCAAAACAATCTTTTTTTTAAACTTACCGTTAGGGAGATTTTGAGAAAGGATTGAGTGAGATTGAGAAAGTTTCACTGAGATTTAGTGAGAGTTTGAGAGTAAGGAGAGGTGAGAAATTTGAGAGAGAGAGAGAGAGAGAGCCAAAAACCAAATCGGGTTCTTAAGAAAAAACAGGTGAATTATTGATCCGCAACCCAACCCAACCCGAAACCGATGACAACCTGATTGTGTGAGTCAACAACAGACCCAAGTAGACTCAAACTCACCCAAAATATGTTAGGTCGGGTCGGGCAAGTCCTTACTCACCCCGTAATGAGCAAGCCCATCACCAATGTACTCCTGGTTTATAGTTTTTCCTTAATAATACACACACACACACATATATATAGGGTTCGGTTAATGTATGCCCCGTACACATAAGGAAATAGTTTATTAACTTTGTTTTGTTTTTTCACAAGACATGAATGACTTTTATGAGAACAAGTGAAAAGCATCTTACAATTTATATTTTTTTTCAAAAAGACTAAACTACCCTTCACTCATTTCTCCTCCTCCTCGAAAGTTGAAACACAAGTTACACAACTCAAACAAGTTAACCGAAAACAACACACCAAATAACCTCTTACAAAAATTCTCATTAAAAACAAATCATCTTACAAAAATTACAAATCATACAAATTTCAGATGTTACTAGAACAAAACCAGAACATATATTCAATAAAAAAAAATTATGACTTAAATATTTTAAAAAAGAAATTGATATGGGTTTTAAATAGTTGTGAATCTCGGCACCGGAACTATTCAAAACTAAACAACAATTTGTTGGTGTCGACCAGGTGTGGTTCATGATTGAGTGTTCCTTGAAGCCATCCCCATTTCGTGCTTGAGTTCTCTTTGATTTCAGTGGTCTTTGTCTGTTGAGGGAATGAAAGAAAGAAAAAATACATAGAAAGAGATGGGATCTGAGAGAAAATGAAGGAAAGAAAGAAAGAAAAAAAGTAGTGAAACTGAAAGAGAAACACTACAATTGAATACCAAGACTTTCCTCCCTCACACTATCCTCGATTATAATTATAGCAGTGTAGCAATTGAAAGGAAGACAAATAGCTGTTTGGTAATGTTGTTCTAGTAACATTGTTTGTATTTTTTAGTAGTGTTAATAACCCGTCCTTAGTTGTTGTCCATGGACTTGATCACATCCAAGGAAAAAACACATTGGAATGACAGAATGCATGAACAAGACCCTTTATTAAGAATATTGAGATCCGCCAAAAAGAACTCGTCCATAGATAACCATGTCACAAACGACCTTACCTATGGACGATCAAATTGTACTTGGTAACCTCTACAAGAAATTATCCAAAAGTTCTACACAAGCAAAACACGACACGTTGCTTAATACATGGAAGAAATTTCATACACATCATTCCACATACCCCATTTTCTTCATTGGCCACCAATATCACCCACGATGGTGATAGGTCCCAAACAAATAGACCCACGTCAAATTCTTTATAAAAGGAGTAGGTCCCATCTACCAAAAGTAAGTTCTAACCGTCCATTATTTTTCTATTCTTGTGTCCTAGAGATAAAATTGACTTAACCGTCGGAAGGTCTTTAGCCAGGTCACACCAATCACCTTTGATGCTTCCTTCTTCCTTTTCAGGATTTACAGCCATTGTCATAGTTCGAAATATTTCAGCTTACTGATTTTCGTGTATCATTAGTTGGCGCTGTCTGTGGGGAGAGTTAAAAGTTTCTAAGTGTTAACTTATTTGCCCTTTCCAAGACCAAAAGGCTACATGGTTCAGACTGGGTCAATGGCCACTAGTCTAGGATACTAGAAGAGTGGAAACACCTCCAGTCACCTAAATCATGCACCACCACCCCCTATGACTGTCCAACAATATAATCCATGGTAGCAGCAATGGCAAAGCTAACGCAACAGAACCGGGAGTTAATTAAAAAAGTTAATAGACAACGTCATCAGCAACATGGTGGAGAATGAGGTCAAAATGAAGAGAACGAAGGGGCTAATAATAATGCTGAAGGAGACCAATCTAGAGGCACTGTCACTCGTAAAGTACCACACCTAGAGAGGGAGATGGACTAGATGAAAAGATCCATGGAAGAGATGAAGGATTCCATGAAGAGAGTAAACCATGTGGATGATCTCGTCCACAGAACTAATTCCTCATTTATTGCATCCATCACAAGTCATCCCTTGCCGTCCAAGTTCAAGATACCTCCCCTAAACTCTTATGATGGGATGCATGATCCTTATGATCACTTTGCCACGTTCAAAACAACCATGCATCTCTAAGGTGTTTCAGATGAAATCATGTGTAGAGTCTTTCCTACTACCTTGAAAGGCCCAGCCAGAGTGTGGTATAGTAAGTTACCACCAAATACCATAACTTCATTTCAGGAGTTAAGTAAGTTGTTCGTCAACAACTTTATTGGGGGACAAAGGCAAAAACGCTCTTTGTCCAACCTACTAAGCATAGAGTAAGGAGAGAATGAAAGTCTATGATCTTTTATCAGCCACTTCAACAAGGAAGCCCTATTAGTAGATGAAATGAATGACAAGATCCTCTTGGCAGCTTTCTACAATAGAGTTAGTTCAAATCTATTCATTCATAAGTTGTATGATAAGGAGCTGCAGACGATGGCTGAGTTGATACATTCAACATAAAGTTTTATGAATGCAGAAGATGCAATTATTGCCAAGAGAAAAAAGAAGGGTGAATGACTGGAGAATAGTTACGTGCACCATCCAGAGTAGGGTTTTCATCTAAAGAAAGCTAAAGTTGGGGAGAAAAGAGATCGTGATGGCAAAAAGGCAAGATCGTCATCAAGACGATACTCTAACTACACTCCTCTGAACACTTCACTTGATCATGTGCTGATACAGATAAAAGATGATCCATCCTTGAAATGGCCAGAAAGAATGAAGGCAGATCCTAGTAAGCGGAATAAAAGCAAGTATTGTTGCTTTCATTGTGACCATAGGCATGCTATAGATGAATACTATGACCTGAAGCAACAAATTGAAGTCCTCATCAAACAAGGAAAATTGAAGAATTTCCTTGAACAAGATCATAAAGACGAGAAACAGCCAATGAAGGGCAAGGCAGAGGAACCAGAATGTCCATTGTTTGGAGAAATAAAGATTATTGTAGGGGGCATGTCAACAAGAAGCTTGTCCAGATCTAGAAAGACTTATCTACAAGAGGTTCAGAATGTTTAGATATCTGGACGACCATCAAGGATGACCAAAGATGATGAGCTAGCCATTGTTTTCACAGATGAAAATGCCAGTCAGTTGCACCACCCTCATGATGATGCAATTGTTATCTATTAGAGATTTTTTTGGGTCATTATGTCATTGTACGTGTACTCTTTGTAATTACTTTGTGACTCTAATAGTGACTACCAAAGTGTAATAGTTGTTGTGATAGAATCTGGTTGTAGTTGGTTACATTGATAGGTGATAAAGTTAGTTAGGTTGGTTAGTAACAGCTGATGACAGCTGTAGCAGATAGTTACAGAGGGCAGAATTGAGGGGTATAAGAGTAACACCACAATGTGTACACAAGATAGGAAAAGAGTATGTCAGTACACTTCTTTCTGTGTTCCCATTATTCCCTTCTATTCTGTCACTATCCTTAGGAGGCCTAGCTATCCTCAAAACTAGCTACCATTTTTCTTTTTCAATTTGGTTCTTTGCAATTGGTATCAGAGCAGAGGTTTTGTGACCTGATGGCTGAGACACGTTTTAATGCTGCCATGGCAGCCACTAATGAAGCCATTGCCTCTCTTCAAGTTACTTCAGACCATCACAGCAAAAACATTCAAGAAATCCAAAAGATTCAAGAGATCCATACTAGAACAATGAATGAGATGAATCAACATCTTATGGCAATTCTTCAGAAGTTGGGTCCTAATGAAACCAGATCACGTGAAACTTCATCTCCAATGCATAATTCTTCTATAGTGTCCCTTGCCAAACCTATCAAGCTTGATTTCCCACGCTTTTCAGGCAATGATCTTGCTAGCTGGGTGTAAAAGGCTAACCAATATTTTGGGTATTACCAAACTCCAGCTGTGGAGAAACTTATGGTGGCCTCATTTCACATGGATCGAGAAGCTCTGGTTTGGTTTCAAGATGCAGATGAGGCTGGTGTGTTTTGTAATTGAAAGGGTATGGTACAGGACTTACATGTTAGGTTTGGATCAACACCCTATGACGATCCTATGGAGGCCCTCACTAAGTTGAGGCAATCTTCAACAGTAGCAGTTTACAAGTCAAATTTTGAGGCTTTGTCAAATAGAATTAAGGGTTTGTCTTTAATGCATAAGATGAGTTATTTCCTAGGTGACTTAAAAGATGAGATACGCCTGCCAGTGAGGATGCTAAATCCACAGTCATTGAATGCAGCTTCTGGATTGGCTAAAATTCAAGAGGAATACTTGATAAGTTGCAAAAGGAGTTCAAAGATTCAGCAAGAAATAGGTAAACCATCTATCTTGGGTCTTCCTAAAGTCAATACCTTTGTAAAAGCTAAGTACGAAATTCTAATTAAAAGAATTTCCCCTGCCCTAATGGAAGAAAGGAAGAAAAAGGGTTTATGCTATAACTGTGATGAAAAATAGGATCCCTGTCACTATGGGCCTTGGTCACAAGTGCAAAAGTGCCAAAATATTCCTTCTTGAGGGGACTGAATTGGTGACTGATTCACATTCTGGGGTTAAGATCACTGAGTTGGAGGAAGAAGTTAGAAGTCCAATCAATGAAGGGCAGAATAATAGTACTAATTCTGAGGAGGTTGAGATAACTCTATATGCTCTAATTGGTACTCCCACACCTGTACTATGAGGATTATGGGTAAAATCAATAGAGTTAGTTTGGTAATTTTTTTGGACACAGGTAGCACCCACAATTTTATTGATGCAGCATTGGTTCCTAGTTTGCATTTGTTGATTGACTAATCTCAAACATTGGAAGGTAAGGTAGCTAATGGTGCAATGGTGAGGACTCAAGGGTTTTGTGATCAAGTACCTGTATGCATTCAAAGGGAGGAATTTTCTATTCCATTTCATGTTCTACCACTTGAAGGGTGTGATGTCATGTTGGGAACTCGGTGGCTTACCACACTTGGTGATATTCAATGGAATTTCCAGTTCTTAACTATGGAGTTTTGTCATAAGAGGCACAAGGTTATGTTGCAAGGATTGAAGCAATCTGGTTCACTTCTCCTTGATAGGGATCAATTCTTTAAAACTCCAATCAAGAAAGGCCTTTTGGTTCACATCTTAACTCCTTCCTCAGCTAAGAAGCAGGTTGCTTTGCTTGCAGAAGTGGCAGATTTACTTCAAGAGTTTGCTCAGGTTTTTGACACTCCAGTAGGGCTACCTCCTCTTAGGGGGCATAAACATCACATTACTCTTAAGGAAGGAGCTCAACCAATCTGCCAAAGGCCATACAGGTACCCTTTTTACCAAAAGAATGAGATAGAAAAGATAGTTAAAGAATTATTAGCTGTTGGATCTATAAGGAATAGTTGTAGTCCATTTGCCTCCCCTGTTTTGTTGGTAAGGAAGGCAGATGGGTCTTGGTGTATGTGCATTGATTATAGGGCACTTAACTTGAATACTATTAAGGATAAATTTCCTATATCTGTTATTGATGAATTACTTGATGAATTGAATGGTGCTTGCATATTTTCTAAACTTGACTTGAGGTCTGGATATCACCAAATTAGGTGTTGTACTGATGCAGGAAGGGAGAGCTATAGCCTTCCATAGCCAAGCTCTCAAGGGCAGGAGTTTGGCCTTATTAACTTATGAGAGGGAACTACTAGCCTTGGTCACTGCTGTGCATAAGTGGAGGCCATATTTGGTTGGAAAACCCTTTTTGGTGAGGACAGACCAACAGAGCCTTAAGTATATCTTAGAGCAAAAAATTGGTACCCCAGCTCAACAAAAATAGATTACCAAGTTGTTAGGATATGCTTTTATTGTAGAGTATAAGAGGGGTAAGGAGAATGTGGTGGCTGATGCTTTGTCAAGACAGGTTTTTGGTGGTGGAGTTTCTTCTCATGAGGGTGTTTTGTGCATGATTTCCTTTCCCACTCCTAATTAGTTGGCTCAACTTAAGGCTAGCTATGTTGTTGATCATTCCATTATGAGTATTTTAGATGCTTTTCAAGCAGGGAAGAAAGGCCCTAAAGGCTTCACTATGTAGAATAGGTTGCTGTTATATAAAGGCAGAATGTATTTGGGAACTTATGATTCATTGAAGACAGCTATTTTGCAGCAGGTGCATGATGGGTCATGAGGGGGGTCATTCTGGTTTCCTTAAGACATTGCATAGGGTTCAAAGGGATTTTTACTGGCCTGGGTTAAGGGCAAATGTTAGGAAGTATGTTAAGGAGTGTGATACCTGCCAAAAGCTCAAGCATGAAACCTGTAATCTAGCAGGTCTACTACAGCCCCTATCTATACCAGAGAGACCTTGGGCGGCTGTGAGCATGGATTTTGTTGAGGGTCTTCCAAAATATCAGATGAAGGAGGTGGTTACGGTAGTGGTGGACAGGTTTACAAAGTTTGTTCATTTTGTAGCCACGTCTCAACCATACACGGCTTCTAAAGTAGCGACTCTTTATATGCAAAATGTGTTTAAGTTGCATGGAATGCCTACTTCAATTATTAGTGACAGGGATCCTACTTTTACTTCTCATTTTTTGCAAGAGCTAATAAAGCTTCAGGGTATTCAATCAGCCATGTCCTCAGCCTATCACCCCCAAACAGATGGCCAAACAGATGTTGTGAACAAGAGTCTTGATCATTATTTGAGAGCCTTTGCAGCTGACAAACTAGCTACTTGGGTTGAGTGGTTGCCACTTACTGAATTCTGGTTTAACACTAATTTCCATACCTCACTTAAGCTGACCCCATTTAAAGTATTGTATGGATATCCCCCTCCTAGGCTGATGGACTACATTCCTGGGACAACAAAGGTTGAAGGAGTGGATGCTCATCTAAAGTCCAGACAACAGCTGACTTCTTTGTTAAGGCAGAACCTGGTAGCAGCACAAGAAAGGATGAAGCTATATTCTGACAAGCATAGGACTGAAAGGAGTTTCTCTGTGGGAGATTGGGTATTTCTATGACTTCAAGCCTACAAATAGAAGTCCCTTAAGCACCACCAATTGAAGAAATTATCTCCTAAGTACTACGGACCATTTCAGATCTTGCAGAAGGTTGGAGAGGTGTCTTATAGGTTGGATTTGCCTTCAAATTTTAAGATACATCCTACTTTTCATGTATCCTGTCTAAAAGCTAAGCTTGGGCAGCATGTGTTCTCTATTCCAACCTTACCACCTACTGATTTGGAAGGGGTTGTCATTTCAGAACCAGTAGCTGTTCTCAAGGAAAGGTCTCATCAACTTTGAAATAGGACTATAACTCAAGTTTTGGTTCAATGGCAAGATGAAAGTACTGATGATGCCACGTGGGAGAGCTTGTACATTTTGTAGCAAAGATTCCCTCACCTTGTGGGCAAGGTCTTTTAAAAGGGGAAGTGTTGTTAGAGATTTTACTGGGTCATTGGGTCATTATATATGTACTCTTTGTAATTACTTTGTGACTCTAATAGTGACTGCCAAAGTGTAATAGTTGCTGTGATAAAATCCGGTTGTAGTTGGTTACATTGTTAGGTGATAGAGTTAGTTAGGTTGGTTAGTAAAAGCCGGTGATAGCTGTAGCAAATAGTTACAGAGGGCAGAATTGAGGGGTATAAGAGTAACACTACAATGTGTACACAAGATAGGAAAAGAGTATGTTGGTACACTTCTTTCTGTGTTCCCATTCTTCCCTTCTATTTTGTCACTATCCTTAAGAGGCCTAGCTATCCTCGAAACTAGCCGCCATTTTTCTTTTTCAATTTGGTTCTTTGCATTATGGCACTAACAATTGCAAATTTTACAATTAGAAGGGTGTTAATAGACAATGGAAGTTCAGCAAACATCTTTTACTATCCAGCTTTTCAACAAATGAGAATCAACAAGGAGTTACTTCGTTCGATAAATATGCCATTAATAGGGTTCGGAGGAAGGAAGGTTCTGCTAGTGAATACCATCTCCTTGCTAGTCGTAGTTGGTTCTTACCCATGACAAATCAACAAGGAAGTGAATTTTCTTATTGTAGACTACTCATCCTTATATAATGCCATCATTGGATGACCACTTACCATTTTTCAGTCAAGTTTCCAATAGAATATGGCATTAGAGAAGTACAGGGAGATCAATTTGCTGCTAGAGAATGCTATTTAGCAATGCTAGCTATGGATGAGCAAATGCAGACAATGAACATTGAAGAAAGAAGAACGTTGGTTGAACCAGTTGAAGTATTAGAAGATGTGCCATTAGATGAGTCCAACCCGGAGAAGTTTACTAGGATTAGGACAAGCATGGAGGAAAAGACGAAGCAGGACTTCGTTGAATTCCTCAAAAGAAGCATAGATATTTTTGAGCCATGAAGATGTGCCTGGCATTGACTCATTGTCTAAATGTATGATCATCCTACAAGCCTATTTAATTAGAAAAAGATAGTATTTTCCCTAGAACGAGATAATGCTGTTAAAGAAGAAGTTCAGTAGTTAGTCACTGTGGAATTCATTCACGAAGTCTATTATCCTGACTAGCTAGTTAATGTAGTGATGGTCAAAAGGCCAATGGCAAATGGAGGAGGTGTATGGATTTTATAGATTTAAATAAAGCATGCCTTAAGGATAGTTATCCTCTCCCACGTATTGAAGCCAACCCTAATAAGATCCAGACAATCTTGAACATGCAGCAAGGAAGCTTAAACCTTATTCCAAGCTCATGTAATCAATGTCTTGATAGGTCACCCGTTGAAGAAAGCAATGAATAAGTTAGAGGCTGTTGGACGACTGATCCAGTGGGCAGTAGAACTTAGTAAATTTGATGTGCGATATAAAACAAGAGAAGTAATAAAAGCTCAAGTTCTTGCAGGCTTCATTGCTGAATTTACTCCTGCTAATGATCATCGAGATGAAGACCAGGGGGCGAAGCAATAAGTCATCCATGTTGATGGATTGTCCATACAGCATGTAGGAGGAATTTGGATAGTCTTACAATCACCAAAAGAGGATCATCTGGAATACGTCGTCCGTTTATAGTTCTAGACAACCAGCAATGAAGCTAAAATATAAAGCCTTACTTCAGGGTTTGGAGTTAGCCAAATCACTTGGAGCAGACTCAATCCTCGTCTAGGGGGATTCGCAGTTGGTGATAGGCCAAGTAAATGGGGTGTGTGAAGTCGAAGAAGAACGAATGAAGAGATACCTAGAAAAAGTTAAGCAGTGCATCAAAGGCTTTACGACAGCCCAATTCCAACAAATACCAAGGGAAGAGAACACCGAAGCTGACGTTTTGGCTAAGACAACATCTTTAAACGAGACGATAGGTGATCAAGTTAAAGCCCAATATGTTCCGAGCATAGACGTTCTGGAGGTAAATCAAATAGACAAAATTGCCAACTGGACCACCCCGATTGTATCTTATCTCAAAGATGGAATACTCCCAAAAGATACAAAAGAGGCAAGGAAACTAAGGGTAAGAGCTGCAAAGTTTATCCTCATAGACGAGGTGTTATATAAAAGGGGTTTTTCTCAACCCTACCTAAGGTGTTTGAATTCCAACAAGTCTTTTTATGTCCTAAGAGATGTCCATGAGGGGGCTTGTGGAAATCATTCAGGGGATAGATCCCTCGTCTACAAGATGGTCCATGCAAGGTATTATTGGTCGTCTATGCAAGAAAATGCTAAAGCCTATGTTAAAACATGTGATAAGTGTCAAAGGTACAACAACATATCTAGGCAACCGTCAGAGTATCTTACTCCAATGGTAGCCCCTTGGCCCTTTGCCCAGTAGGGGCTTGACATTCTTGGTCCTTTTCTCATAGGGACAAGACATATGAAGTTCTTAATAGTAGGAATTGATTGCTTTACAAAATGGGTGGAAGCAGAGCCCGTGGCAAGAATCACTGAGCAAAATGTCAAAAATTTTGTCTAGAAGAATATAATATGCTGCTTTTGAATTCCTAGGGTACTCATCTTGGATAATGGATGCCAATTTGATAATGCACCCTTCAAAGACTTTTGCAAGCAATTGGGGAAATCATTAATCCTCACCTTTCCATCCACAAGCCAATGGACAAGTTGAAGTTGCAAACCTGTCATTGTTGAAAATCATCAAGACCCGGCTTGAGGGGGTGAAGGGGATATGGCTGGAGGAACTACCCAGCATCCTTTGGGCATATAGGACGACGATGAGGACTCCAACTAGAGAGGCCCATTTTAAGTTGGCGTATGGAAGTGACACAGTCATACTCGTGGAGGTTGGCTTAACTAGCTACAGGGTGGCTCACTACAACAACGAAGAGAATGAAAAGCAGTCTCGTCTAAGTCTTGATCTTATGGATGAGATAAGAATGGATGCAGAATGAAGGTGGCTCGTTACAAAAATTTGATGTCCAAGCATCATGATGTACTGGTGAAACCAAGGTAGTTCAACAACGGAGATCTCGTCTTAAAAAAGGTGTCTCTGGCTACAAAGGATCTTGCTCATGGAAAGTTAAGGCCTAATTGGGAAGGGCCATATAGAGTTATCAACTCCAAAAGGTAAGGTTCATACTACTTGGAGGCCCTGGATGGACAGAAGCTAAAACACCCATGGAACATGTAGCATTTGAGAAAGTACTACCAGTGAAAGTGACTTGTTAGGAAGGTCAGCATGGATGAGATTGAGGATCACTTGTAATTATTAGTAGTCTGTTTATATTATATTTCAGTATTTATGTTTTGAAACAGTATGTTATGTTTCTGTGTTTGAATTCCTTAAAAAGCACTAGCTATTAGCATGTGCTATGGATGATGTCATGAACTAAGTCCCTTTGTACATAAAGTAATTTGAATTCCACAAAAAAGGACTAAGTATTAGCATGGACAAACTTTTTGGATGATGCTATATACTATGTTCCTTAACATCCACGGACGATGTTATGTACAAATGTTGTACGTCGACGGATGATGTTATGTACAGATGTATATAAAGCAGCTTGAATTTCCTAATTTAAATGTTTATGATTCTGTGAAATTAATATCCATATAAAGTTAAAGATGTTTAAAATCTCTTAACGCGGAGATATATTATCATAAGCCATCCTTGATAAAAAAAAATAATAATAAAAAAATAAAGCAGGCAAATAGCCATAAAGAGGCCATGACCAAGGGAAAGATTAAACTTCCCAACTAAACTCATCCAAAAAGTTAAGGACGAAAGAAAAGCATTCATGCAACATTCCATGGACAACACGTCCAATCAATCCAAACTATGGATAAAAGTAACCAAGTGAAATTCCAAAGATATGTCTAAGGACAAGAAATATATAAAGTTCTAACTATAGACGGAAAGTACTCAGAAATCAACAGTATGGATAAAAGCATTCATAAATAAAAAAGGTAGACAACTATTGTTCAAAACCCCTAAATTTAAGTCTAAAAAAGGCAATTGTATCAAGGCTCGTCTAAAAGCAAGAACGAGCCAAATGTACTTAGACAAATTTAAATGATCAAAAACAATGGACCACATAGAAAAATTATAACAGAACAAATAAAAGTTTGAAAATTTCTTCATAAACTACAGGGGAGGATTCTCACCAGAATTAGGGTTGTCATGAGCAGGCTGAGTCATGGCATCATCTTTAATATTGATATCTTCAGAACTCATCTGGAGGAGAGAGCTTGCAACACCAATGTTAAGCTTAATAGAGCTGAAGTCAACCTCAGGGAAATGCTCTACGGTGTCCATGCGAAAGTCCTCAAAACCAACAATGTAGTTTTTATCTAAAAGATCAGTGAACTTGCTGAATGCCCTAAAATCCTTGATGGCATCTCCCTTGGCTTTCTTAAGAAGGATGCAAAGCTCGTCATTCCTATTTTGTAGGTGATCAAGACGAGTGTCCTTTTCAACAACATCTATCTTCAACTCTTCAAAGAGATTCTTCAACTCTACCACCTTAGCCTCAAGCTTCATCCTTTCCCCCGTCTTGCGGCTTGATTCCTTCTCCATATCACGGATTTTGGCCTCCAACCTAATCCTTTCCTCATCCACCTCAATAGCCTGCTTGGACACTGCCATGAACTTTGACATGGCCTGTATATACAATTGGTTGAAAAAGATGATTAGACGAGAAAAGTTAAGTATGAAGATGCAAAACAAAAAGTAATGATAATAAATACATAAAAATATACCTTGAAGAGATCACAAACTACAGAATGTTCAAATTCTTTCAAGGACATGTCATAGCACATAGCAATGTCCTCATCGATCACAGCTTGTTGAAACCTTTCCCAAGCAAGACCTTCATTTTCAAGAAGAGTCATAGGAGCGCTTCTAGGAGGCTTGGACGAAGTGGTTACAACAGGCTTGGATGGAGTAGTTTCAGTAGGATGGACAAGTCCAAGTCAAGAATTTGTACAAACAGTTGTTTAGAAGAAGTAGAAGAGATGACAGAACCACACTTGACAACTCGAGACTTAGACGACCCATGTTTCACCTTCTCGTGGCCTTGACGACTCGGAAGACTTCCTAAGTCTATCATCTTAGATAAAGTCTTCTTCTTGTCTCCTACCGCAAGACGAGGCTGGGAATGAGTCTCTTGTATGGTCTCCTTATCTGCTAAACCCTTCCCCTTGTTTTCCTTCATAGTTGGCATTCCTACAAGAAGTGTTAAAATTTGGATGAAGCAAATATTGAGTAGATAATAGAAGTTTACATATAAAACTCATGTTTATGTGTGGTAAGCTCGTAAGCTAAAGCTTCCTCAGTAGGTGTGGGCCCTAAATTACAAGTGGCAAGACAATGCAAGATAACCAAGGAATGGAAACCTCTATCAGCAAATAGACAAGCTTGTTGGAGGTGCTCAAGATGGAATTTGCTTAAAGAATGTCATCTTATAGCTGTAAAGAAAAAAAGGGGGGGGGGGGGTTGGATGAATACCCCAAAAAAAAAAGTTATAAAAAGAAAAGGTAAAAAGAAACATACCCTTTGGATGAAGGTTCCCCATCTTGCCAGAATAGGGTGGGAATGGATCCCTGCCTACTTCAACAGGGTGTCCACTCCAAAACCTAGAGACAAAGAAAAACTCTGTTTTTCAGTTTCTGTCAGATGTAGGGAAGGACTTAACTAACCTACAATTGAGCCCCTAGCTGTGAATTGATAAAAACCCCATGACTGATTAATTTCAAAGGGTTTATAAAAGTAAAGGAACTCGTCCACAGTGAGAGCACAATTCCTCTCAAACACTTCCCTCCACAAAATATGCATAGAGATGATGAGCCTTCACGCATTTGGATTTAATTGACAAATTCCTGCACCTAACCTATCAAGTATTTATTTGGCAAAAGCATTAAGAGGCAGTTTGAGCCCTCTTGAAAGGTAGGCTTCATAAATACCTACTCCAAAATGAGGTTCGCAACACCATTCACCATGGATGGCCAATCTAGGATTAAGGTTGTCTAGGATTTGGTACCAACTCCTAAGTGATGAAGTCTTTTTTCATCGGTTTTAGAGGAGACCCCAATTGCACAACTAAACACGGTCTCCTCCTCACCAAAAGAAGAAGACAATGAGGCATTTGCAGATGTGCCAGTCTATGACCCAGAAGCCATCCTCATCCTTAACTACTCCTGAAGGATCTCTAATAGGACCCCAGAAACTCCAAACGTGTATTGCTCATCTGTCGTATTTCCCTCACTATTACTATCTCCACTACTGCTATCACTAGAGCTTCTACTAGAGCTATCGTGATACTCGTCTATCTCTCTATTGTCATTATTACTAGACGAAGATACTATGATTTTAGACATTGTGAAAAACTAAAGGAGAACCTAAAGACAAGATGGAGAGGATACCTAGCTCTAAACAATGGAGGTCTAAAAACGAAGGAGGACTTCTAGATGAGGCACTAGATGACGAAGGTAAGAGAAGAAAATTTGAAAAATGTGAGAAGGTAGGAAAGGAATTCCACTATTTGTAGGCGATGAATCCAGTCACTAAAACGACGTGACCAACCAAATGAAACCGTGTGCCACTTCCTTTGAAGAATGAAACGACATTATGAACAAACCTCAAGAATGCGCCACGTGTCAACAAAAAAAAAAAATTCAAATCAGCATAGTGACAAACAACGCAAGGACGAGGGGGCAACTAATGAGGATCAATTAAGTAGACATGGCAAAACGGGTTAGAAGTTTTTGACCCGACCCGACCTGACCCGAACCCGATTTTTTTGACCCGAAGCAAAAATGAGTTGACCCATGACTCGACCCGTGTTTTTTGCAAGTCAACCCGACCTGACCCGAACCCGAACCATTTTTTTAAAACTTTTTTTTTTTTTGTAAAAAAAATAGTAAAACTAAGACAATATTGGTTTAATTGTTTATTGTGAACTTTAAGGAAACAATTGATACATTTACATAACTATATGCAAATTAATTGAAAGATAAATGGTTGAACATTCTGTAATGAGTAAATATTTTTAGATCTCAAATAGCAAAGTACATACCAAGATAATATGGTTACAGTAGAGTTAAAAACATAGATTTAAAATTGTAGACATGTGAGAAATATTCACAAGTGTGAAAATAGTGAGTTAAAGTATCAAATTAGCATAAATTATGAATACTTAGACCTATTTTTTTAATAATTTATGTCCAAAATAAATGGCTTTTCAAAAGAAATTATGATATTTCGTAGAGTGTGTGTTGCTTAACAATAATATGATATTCATAAAAGAGATCATGTATAAATAAGTAAACGACCAAATTTTAAAGTATATCTCAAATTGAAATAGAGTGTCAACCACAACTGATAATAGATTATAAAATTAATTTTCAAGATTGTAAATTTCTTATATTTTTTATTCTTTATCAAATGAGTTACCCAATAAGTCATTTGTAATTTTGTTTTATATTTGGAATGTTGATATTGTGTAGAAATAAAACTTGTGTATTTGTTTTACTTATCTTTGTGTTATTTTGTTTTAGATAGTAATGTTAGGATTTGTATAATTTTAAAATTGTTGAATAAGTATTAATAAGTTTAACTGAGTTCATTCTTGATATAAGTGGTGAATTCAAAATAATGTATTTTATATCAAGTAATTTGTTGCATAACTTTCCAAATGACAGATACATGCTGTTTTCTTTATTTAAAAAAAAAAAAATTCATGTGAAAAAAGGGTCAACCCGACCCGACCCGCAACCCGATTGACCCAAACCCGATTTTGACATGCTCAAAATGACCAGTGACCCGTTTAACCTGCAACCCGATTGACTCGACTCGAACCCGACCCGACCGCCCGTTTTGCCATGTCTACAATTAAGTCTAACTCGTCCTTGGTTGTCGTCCATGGAGTTGATCACATCCAAGGAAAAATCACAGTGGAATGACAGAATGCATGAACAAGACCCTTCATTAAGAATAATGAGATCTACCAAAAAGAACTTGTCCATGGACGACAATGTCATAGACGACCATACCTATGGACGATCAAATTGTACTTGGTAAACTCTACAAGAAATTCTCCAAGAGTTCTACATAAGCAAAACATGACACGTTGCTTAATATGTGGAAGGAATTCCATACACTTCGTTCCACATACCCCATTTTCTTCATTAACCATCAATATAACCCATGATGGTGATAGGTCCCAAACAAGTAGACCCACGTCAAATTCTCTATAAAAGGAGCAGGTCCCATCTATCAAAAGTAAGTTCTAACCATCCATTGTTTTTGAGTTCTTGTATCCAAGACAGAAAATTGACTTAATCATCGGAGGGTCCATGGCCGAGTCACATCGGTCACCTTTGATGCTTCCTTCTTCCTTTCAAGATTTATAGCCATTGTCATAGTTCGAAGTATTTCAGCCTACTGATTTTCGTGTATCATCAATGTGCAATTTCATTTCTTACTAAACATCAAGATCAAAGAACTCATCATAATTCATATCTAAGCATATTTTGAGGGTCAAAATGGGCAGGTGAGCATACATAAAGAGTGCATTTGAATATAGTGTTAATTATAATTTTAAAAATTTAAGATTTTTGTAACTCAACTAATTGGTGTCTCTTGGTCTTTTTAAGATATCTGGTTTTGAAATTCTCTCGACTATGTTGTAACTATCAAATTATTCATAGAAAGAATGAAAGAAAAAAAAATACAGGTTTTGGTATGTCTTCACCCAAAAAAAAAAAAAAAGTTTTGGTTTGTTTTCATCCATCTCACACAGTACCTGGGCTTTAGCCCACGTTTGTAGCAAATTCTCGGTGGCCAGCCTTCTGAAATCAAGTTCCAATCCGACACGGCCCAGAAACCCAGTGTCAGTGTGGCACAAGACAACAATACAAGCACAACATATAGCTACGCGCACCGGTGACGCGTGGACAATCCACTGAAAACTGAAAAAGCGAAAACCAACGGCCACTTTAATTTAACACCACGCACGCACGCACGCACCCCCGGTGCATTTTAGCTCC
The DNA here is from genome assembly GCF_002906115.3 of Quercus suber. NCBI lineage: Eukaryota > Viridiplantae > Streptophyta > Magnoliopsida > Fagales > Fagaceae > Quercus > Quercus suber. Next base: position 61,112 of record NW_027069583.1, on the reverse strand, counting down.
CGCCGATATTTTCCCCAAAAACCCACCCGATTCAATCACTCTCTCTCTCTCTCTCGCTCTCGTACCCGAAACTCCCAACTCTTTGTTCAAAAAATTTCGCCAGAAAAATAGAACAATTTAGGGTTTGCCATGCCCCAACAAAAACGACACCGTCCTCAATTCTAAACCAAAACAAAAACCCTAACATTTCTCAAAATCAAAATTAGGGCTTGTTTGGTTCTAAATCAATTTTATTGCAGAAAAAAAAAATGGATGATATTGAAGACGACGCGAGGTACCCTTCAAAGCCCTATTCTTTAAACCCATACAACCCACCTCGTCGCCCTAGAAATCCAATTCGCAATGCCCCTTTCTCTCACCCAATCTCCAATCGCTACGAAATCGAAGAAGACGACGACGACGACGACGACGAAAACGACGTCGAGTTGGGAGAAGATTTGGACGACGAAGACGACGAAAACCCAGGTGGGTATTATCGGAATTTGGAAGGAGATGGTGAATTTGTCGACAGGCACTCAAAGAAGAGGAAGCTAAGGAATTCGATTCCCGAGTTCGAGTTCGACTTCGCTTCGGTGCCGAGGGGTAGTAGGAGCTCGAAGCCTTTGTATTCGGGTGCTGACTGGAATGAGCACGCGGTGTTTGTGCTGTTGGAGGTGTGGGGGGACAGCTTTCTCAAGTTGGGGAGGAAGAGCTTGAGGTCTGAGGACTGGAACGATGTTGCGGAGAAGGTATCGGAGGCGTCGAAGATGGAGAAGGATGAGTTGCAGTGTAGGACCATGTTGGATAAGCTGAAGAGGAGGTACAAGAAAGAGAAGGCTAAAGTTGAGGACTTTGGATTGAGTGCTAGCAAATGGGTCTACTTTAAGAAGATGGATATGTTAATGGCTTCGTCGCCGAGGCAAGAGTGCGGGTTGGCGTGTGGGATTGATTCCGGGGAGTATGTGTTTATGAATACCCGGGTTTATTTGGAGAGGTCTAATGGGTTTGATGAGATGAGGGATAGTCCCGGGGAGTCGGAGAATGAGGAGGAGAAAGAGGAAGGGAATGGGTTGGATGAGAGGGGGAGGGGGGGAGTGAGAGGCTGCGGTGGAGGTGGAGATGGATTGTCGTATAAGGTGTTGGCAGATTCGATACAGAAGTTTGGGGAGATATATGAGAAGATTGAGAGTAGTAAGAGGCAGCAGATGATGGAGTTGGAGAAGATGAGGTTGGAGTTCCAGAGGGAGTTGGAGTTGCAGAAGAAGCAGATTCTGGAGAGGGCGCAAGTGGAGATTGCGAAAATGCAGGAAGAGGTGGAGGATGATGAGGATTCCGATGCTTCTGAAGAGAATGTCAGTGAGTGATGTTGGTGGTGGGTGTTTCCTTGATCTTACATTGCATGTTGAAATATTTGTTATGATTGAATATGTTATTTGCTAGTTTTTTTTTTGAGAGAGATATTTGCTAGTATTAGATGTGAAAAATTAGGGAAAAATATTGTATTTGTTTTTATTCCTTTTTTGACAGCAGGTATTAATGATTAACTTATGCATCTCTTGTTTAAGGAAACATTTGATTTGCTTTGTCAAATTGTGTTGTGTTGACTTACATCTTCAACTCTGGCTAGAATATGCAATTTGTAAGAAGTTGAAATTCAAGTAAAAATAATACATATGTAAACAAGTGTGAACCCTAATTATTTTACACTCATAGGGTATCTGGTTTTATGTAACCAAAGTGAAACAACTTCTACTTGGATTAATGGTTATGGATGTCAGTTTGTTCTCCATTGCATATTAGGACAGACATAACATAGTAGAGGTCATGTGATACTTTGTTTTTGTGAGAGCTTTAGTCCATTAGAAAAGAGAACATTGCAAACCTTTCAATTTAGATTGTATTGGACCTAAATGTGGTGGCTTTCTTGCAAAGGCGTTTGATATGGACCATTCCATAGGTGGCTTTGCTCCCCTTTTTTAGGGGTTAATTGCTTTACTTTAGTATTGCCTATAGCTTGTACTAATTTTTTTTATAAGTGCCAATAACTTGTACTGCTTGTTTGGTCCTTATTGCTAGCAGTAGGTGCGTGCTCTATTAGGTAAAGAGGCACCAGAAAAAAACAAGTTGACATAACTGCCTTTGGAGAGTGGAAGTTTTTCAACTATATGCTATCTCTAAAATACTTTTTTTTTCACCGGATACCCATGTTTGTCTTTTTATTTATTTATTTTTGTGATAATTCAATAGTTGGGGGAGGGGGGGGAGGGGGGGGGGGGTGTGGGGGATTTGATCCCTAGAAGTCTCCGTTGGAAACATGATATCCATGTTTGTCCCAGTTAGTATTTCTCTTTGAGGTGATACCAAGAAGTGATTAAATTTTGGGAACAAGGATATTATCCATCGTCTTTGTTCTGCTTCTCCGTACTTTTTAACTTGCAGATAGTAGAAATAAACTTTTCTCTTGGTCTGTGGAACTCTTGTACCTCATTGTTGCTAATGTTAGTGCTTTGTGGTGTCTGTCAGTGAAAAACCTGGTATTGAGGCCTGAGTTTTTCAGCCTGCTGCATGTAGCTCATTAAGCTTTTGCTTTTCTTAGTGGAGGGAACACTTTATACTTGTAATGTAGGATATTAATATGTGTGGATCAATTCTGTAATTTATCTGAACTTATACATATGGTCCTTTTTTAGTTGTCAGATCTACATCCTGTGCTGCTTCTTCCTGTTGGTTGATGGGAAATTAATTGGTGGATTTCTGAGTTGCCAGTGATTTGAGTTTTTCTATGCATATAAATTAATTAACAACTTGGTAAACATATTTTTTGGTTGAAGCCATTTTCATAAATATGATGGCATTTTACAGTCGGAGGTATTGGTAGTAATAGATTTTAATTGTTCACTTGTCTGAGCAGTTGAAATTTCTGAGCTGATGGTGGCATCAGGACCTGCTGCAAGGGTTTTGGAAAAAGAAGCATCTGCTCTCTGCTCAAGCAAGGGGTAGCTATCAGACCAAGTGTATGTTTGGGGAGGAGAGGGGAGGGGAAATGTTTGGAAGTTTCCGCTTTTATGCAATGCTTTTGTATCAAATGTATCATACTCTCCTGATCAATACTCATGGCTGTTCTCTTATGTTCTCTCAATTATCGGAGTTCATCTCCACCTTTTCCCCATCTCAGATAATTTCATGGCTTGCTAATTTAGTTTCTTGGCAATGCATTTCAATACAAATGCCAAATTAAATTCCTTTGGTAAAGGGCCATTGAGATCTGACTCAAATGGAATTTCCTTCTTCGTAAAGGAGGAGAGCAGTTTGTGCATTCAAGACTCATGGAGTGCACGGGTAATTCACAAACTTAAAAAAATAAAAATAAAAATCTTGGCAAAGGATTCCATGTTAATGCCCCCTTTTCACATCTTCCCCTTAAACCAAAGATATAAGTTTGTGCAGTTGATTGAAAAAAGATGCAAGGGTAGATCTTACTTGTATGAAGTTATACAAATTCAAGGGTAGATCCTTCTTGAATAACTCTGGCTGAAGGCTCCCTTACCAACATATTTTGTTCTCTTTCTTAGAGATGAATTTGCTTCTAGGGGCTAATAGGACATTAACCTCGGTCAGTCGTATTTTCTGGCTTATACAACAAATATTTTCAGTCACAAAAATTGTAGAATCATTCAACTAATTAAAATCCTTTGAAGTTTGTGGAATCAACCGGATTAGGATTCTTGAGAGTTGGAAAGGTTTCCACCAAGGAGTTAATAAAATCTAATCTATTTATATAAAATGTGTGAATTGGATTTTGCCACTTCAGTAATAATATATATATATATATATATATATCTCAAAATGGTGATACTTAACATTTACTTAAATGTTGATGACATAGTAAAATTTAGTTCACTTATTTCAAATTGAATGAATTGGATTTTAGAAATTTCTAAAACTCAAGATGATCCTAATCTGAATCAACCACAATAAAGGAACATTTGCTACATATATGACATTAGAAAACCTCAAGGTTTACATGCATAATAGAACACAACATTCATGACAGTGTCAAAAACTAGCACCAAGGAATACATGGAAACCAACAGAGGAGCTTCCCATAAGCTGATTCCGCTGCACATCCTAAACTCAAACAAGCGCTCAACTAGTCTAAGACCCATATTGCTAGACAAAGCCATAACCAAAGCTGTTTGTCGCTTTCCTTCCATGAGACTCTTGGCTTTCAATAATGACTCAAACCCATAACTCTCACCCTCCAATACTGATAAAACCCTCGCTAGGTTCCCTACAACCATAACATGTGCAAATGCCACACAAAAGGGCACACCTAGAATCCCTAGGACACCCCAGAGTCCTAACATTTTGGAACAAATACCCCATGCAAATAATATCTTTGGTATTGTTGCCAACATAGCCACCAAAACACCCAGAAGGCCAAATACAAGAAGGAACTCACAAAAACTTGTATGGAGAAGCCTAATCCAAGCCAAGCCACTTCTCATAAGTAACCTTCTTCTATCAAGGTTTATTCTGTTGTAACTGTCTGACACTGCTTGAGCAGTGGCAGCTCTTCCAAGCAGAGAGAAGGTGATAAATGAAGGAAAACATATGATGATGTGAACAATGTTTTTGGAGAGTAATTTAGACAGAGGTAGTCCAAGTAAATGATGTGTGAATTTAATTGTTGAGGCGGGCATTTGGGGAAATTGGTGAATGAGAAAGTGGGAGATGAAGAGAGAGATAGGGAGAGGTGAGAAAAGGAATATTGAGATTGAATGGAAATGAGTTGAATGAAGAAGTACAAGTCTGATAGATTCCCTGAAAATATGTGCTGCGTTCATTAGATGGATTGATTCAAGGACTTGGGCTGTTCTAGGCATGCTGTGTGGAAAAGTACTATAGAATGGAAATGATTTAGAGAGAATGAAACACTGTAGCTGGGGAGTGTATGAGGAATGTCATGGTTAAGGTTAACATAATAACTAGAGGTTTGGTTGCTTGCAACTTAATTTTTCATGATTGAAGAGGTTTGTTAGAGGGTTGTTATATTATAGCCAACACGTCCATGAAAATGTTTTTTGGCATTATATATTAAAGGCTTTAAAACTATCAATTATGAGGTGGTGAACCGATGTTTAAGAAGCTCAATACTTTTTAATTTTAGAAAATATCTAATATGGAATATCAAGAACTAGAGAACTACATGCTTTACCCACGTTAGAATCGTTGATTTCATAATCGACAGTGGTTGGAACTCTAATACAAATCATGAAACTTTGATTCTCAATTTGATCATTTTATTCTCTTTAAGCAATTGTCAATTGAGAAATGTTTGCTAGTTTTGGAACGCTTAGGCTCTATGATGTTACTACTTAGAATAGAACTTAGTGTCAATAAAGAAATGATGGTGGGTTTGCTGATTTGAGGGTAGTTAAGGTAAAACCAAAGATTCAATGATTTCCATAAATGAGAACTCATGATTTTGCCTTCACTAATTAGCTCTTATTGGGGGAAAGCTACTGTGTGGATGAAATGATGTGTGTGTGTGTGTGTGTGAGAGACAGAGAGAGAGAGAGAGAGAGAGAGGTAAAATAATGATAATGTCAACTTGGAGTTTAAGACTAGTAGACAGAGTATTGTAATATGTAACTAAATTTGCACGAGCAATTGAAGAATCAAAGAAAATTATTCCATGGAAAATGTACACGCGAAATTAGATAATTACGCCATTTTTTACATCCTTCTAATAGTCTGCTACCCCAAAATTAAATAACCATAAACGAAACGAAAATCGTAAGGAGAAGTGGGAAAGGACAAACATCACAATATAGCATTTCTACTTTGTTGCTGCCCAATGCTTTAGACTAAACCAAACTATCGTTTCTTTTTCCAAAAAATTTTCTTCAAGAAATAGTTCCTCCTTGAATGAAAAGAGCTACCATTGAATCTGAATTTATGTAATCTTCCAGAGATCTTTACCTTGCTTCTGCATTAAAAATCTTCTTTTCCTTCATCTGTGACATCATCTTTCTCAACAAGTCTAGGATTAGTTTTTCAATTTTCGATGTACCATACCCTACCAAATCAGCGTTCATACTTGTATCCATTCTTCTTAACAAGCCTAGCTAGAATGTTTGACACCCAGGACCCTGTGATATCTGTTTCAAAAACTGCAAGTACACATCTATCAATAACTCCATTGCAATCTCTAGGGTCCATTCAATACTTCTCATCTTCTGCTCCAAGTTCTCCCCTATCAAGTATTCCAACATCTTCTTGTGTAAATCATCAATCATTGCAAAAATGATAAGTTTAAAACAGTTCATATAGTTGGTTGGTGGTGAGATCCAATTCCTTAGCCAGTGTGAAGCTTTTCTGAAGAGCTATGATTGCGTGGTTTCTCATCTCTTCTTGCCGAGCTAAGCTGGTCTTTCTATGTTCTTTCCCTAATTTAAGAAATAAATTCAAGGCAAAGTTTGAAGAGCCAAGCCCTCTTGAATTTCCCTCTAAAGAGGACATGTATTGCTTGAATTGCTAAATCTGTGCCCTGATTGAATAGTGATTTTTATACCACTAGATCAACAAATTCACAGAATCTGCCACTAGGTCCAGTATCTTAAAATTCTTCTCTAGTGGACTGTTCTTGAGTGCAATAAAATTAAATGCAATGCATACAATGGGCATAGTTTGTCCGTGAAACATGGTTTCCCATCTGACATCAACACAGTTACACAATCAAAATCTCAACTCCCTGATCATAGGTTTCAAGGTGCAGCAATAACAAGTGAAGGATTAATTTCCATCCAAGTTGGGTTTGCAAATTTACAGGATACTCAAGAATTAATCTTGCTCACTAATTGTGTTATGAACTCGTGTCCAGAATTTCGTTTTTAAGTTCCCACATTAAATTAATGAACTTGAAAATGAGCTCCTCAGGGAGTTTCTTAAACTGATATGTACTAAGGAGCTTAAGAAATACGAATACCTTGAAAAGGCCTAGAATGGCCTTCTCTGCAAATGGAATTGGAGATAACATAGGAAACTAATCAACCGCTAGCATATAATCTTGAAAATTAGGCCAAAATGTCCGGAAGCTTTGTGCGTTGGCCAAAGCAATGGAATGACCAAGTCCCAGCAGAAACCAACAGTTTCTTCTTATTCAATCGGTGTGCTGAACTTGTGGCCTTTTTCAGAAGCTGCAAATATCAGAGAGCGCCCAAGATTGAGCAAAGCATCATCATGCAAGTTTGAACTATTGCTGAAGATATTCCCAATACAGCACTGCTTAATTACTATAGATTCTATTCAAATTCACTTAGATTTAGGTACAAAGCGTCATCCATGCTCCCTAGTGAGGAGTCTGATAGATAATGAGAAAATTGACTAACCACGCCAACAATTTAGGGTCACGAGGAAGATTATAGAGCAAATAACTGAGAATTGGCTGTCTTCCTCTTTCTCCAGGCATGATGCACAGTAGCTTTCGTTGGTGTCATGATTTTGATCGCTTTTTGTCCCCAACCCATTATAAAGTAAGAAGGCAGAAATAAAGGATGGAAGGAAAAAGGGAAAAAAAAAAAAAAACGATTAGGAATGGAAGTGGGGGGAATATTTTTGGTAGTTGTGTTGTGTATGGAAATGTTGGTAGTCACGAAGTGACGAAATGAGTAATTTATTAGGGAATGCTTGGATTCGGTTTTTTGTCTTGACTCTGTCAGGGTGAATTAGGCAAGAAACATTGAAAGGGACCGCTGGATTATTCTCTAAACAAGTTGCTAATTTTTTGAATTATCTCGCTTAACTAACTTATTACTTTAGCTTGTATGGTTAAAAATGATACTCAATAGATTTATACATTTATAACTCCTGATTTATTCAATTCTGTTAAGTGATCACAAACCTACAAAGTTTTTAAACACCCGATAAAGTGGCTGAAACGTTAAAGCCAATACTCACATTGCTATTTTAGCGTAATAATCATTTCAAAACTTGATATTTACAACGCATTCCCATGCTTTTCTTTTAATAGATTTATAGATTTATAACTCCTGATTTATTCAATTCTGTTAAGTGATCACAAACCTACAAAGTTTTTAAACACCCGATAAAGTGGCTGAAACGTTGAAGCCAATACTCACATTGCTATTTTAATGTAATAATCATTTCAAAACTTGATATTTACAACGCGTTCCCATGCTTTTCTTTTTAGTTACCCGATCCATACGAGCTTTTTAGCTCATGCCACAAGCAAAACAACGTATCGAAAGTGTCATCAAAATTACAATCTCCAGTATCAGAGACTGCCATTAGCATCTTAAACCACTCTTCATGGAGAGTTGAGAACTTTGATCTCTGTTCACTTTTTCTAAAACTATCTCCAAGAGAATTTTTCATCACTAGTCCAGCCTTTGATGCAACTTCAACCACCCTTTCTGGGATTCCAGCCATCATTGCCACTTGCAACCCATAGCTCTCTGGGCAGGCTCCAGATGTAAGCCGGTATAGAAAAACAAGCTCCTGGTCACTTCTAGAACAGCATTCCGATTTTGACTTAAAAGCACAGGCCATATGTTGCAGGGTAACATGCGGATGAGAAGCAAATTCCTTGGTAAGTGGGTGGTAATGTGTAGCAAATAGTAGTCGACAATTAACTTTTTCGATCAAATGGCGGAATACCTGGACAAGTATTAAAGGTTAATTCCATTGAAATGAACACACATCAAAAGTTAAACATAGTCAGCTATGGCACATAGAACACTTGTAAGTCAAATGGTTAATAACACGAGTATACAATCACCTTAGAACTATTAGTGGCCTACAAGAGGCGTTTGTGGCTATATAGAATAATGGGACAGGAATTTCATACTTGGTTTAAGCTAATTACATGCAGCCCTAGAAGCTACCATCCCCTTGCATGATACGTGTATGTGTGCCTGCAACTCTAAAAATAATTTCATTTCTTTGTTGTTTTGATGTGTAAAAATAATTTCATTATATCTTATATTTGCTTTCTTTCAGTTGTTGCCACCCCTGATTTAAAATAAATTAGTGGAACATTTTATATATGTTTACCCTGATTTAATTGCTAGGTTCATTTGGATTAGGAAGTCTATAGTCAAACTATGCTTAAGCAAACAAAACATGCGTATATTTATAAGTTTGTAACTTGTTATGTATACATCCATTTTTAAACATATTACAAGCCTCTCTCAAATAGACTATTTAGAAAAGCCAAATAGTTTCAATAGAACCAAAGATGTTTAAGATATTCTAATTGGAAGTTAGAAATTTGTATAATAATTTCTGAGGATAAGATGAGAAAACAAAGAAAGGGGGCAAAAGACTAGTCATTAAAGAGCAAAATCTCACCGCATAAGCAATGGCATATCCATCAAAAGTGCTTGTTCCTCTACCCAGTTCATCAAGAATAACCAACGAATCTTGAGTCGCATTTTGAAGAACTGATGCTGTTTCTGTGCACTCAATAAAAAATGTACCTACAAAAGATTGACATTGTTTCCAAAATCACTTTGCAATTCAAAAAGTCCTTACACATACAAACCCGTGTCCATGTCTGTGAGAATGAGTTTCAATCTATATTGCATTAATTTTATAAAACACAAGATTTGGATTTAAAGTCCAATATATTAGAAGGATGCAGTTTGCTTGATATTTATTTTAAGACCCTCAAAATGATAGCCCATGCATATGCATGGAAGCCGCTTTACTGAAGTCCAGCAATTGATTGTTCAGTCTTATAGTATGAAGTATTTTATCACCACAAATATTTGTACAATTAAATAAAAGAGACCAGCTGTGAAGCATTATTGAGTGAAAGTTTTGATGCTCTCTCTCCTGCAGTAGCCAAAGCCTTGGCTATCAGACAAGTTGTGTCACAAGCCTTTGAATATTATTGAAGCTGTTACCACGCATGCCCAACAAAAGCCATGCAGGGAAGATTATCTAATAGTCAGATATTAGGTGAGATTTTAATGTTGTTGCTGACTGTCTTGCTAAATGGGCTCTGAGAGAGGAATTTCCCCCAAGTGGCTAGAGTTGCTTTGGGTAGGGATAACTAATTTATTGTTCTGCTTCTATTAGTTTTGAATTCCTCTTTCTTTTTGACATCTCCCCCCCCCCCCCCCAAAAAAAAAAAAAAAGGTTTGATGGTCAAACTACAAAACTTTTAAACAAAAAGTAACATGCGTTACTTCATTAAGCCTCCCAGCAGTTGTTGTTTTTTTTTTTTTTTTTTTTTTTTTTTTTGCACTTGAACCTAATAAAATCCACCTAAATAACACCACTAAAGGTATTTACAAATCAACTGCAAACACCCAGCACTATGACTACCTTACTATCAAAACCCACATACCCACTCCCATTCATAGCATGATAATTAATGACAGTCCAACAGTTAAATGGTCCAGCATGTCAAATTCTTGCACAGAAAACTTCAGATCACAAAGATTGAATCAATCCATAACAATTAAAATTTTTTCTTTGGCTAAGGCGCACTTACTCTCTCCGGTCATGATTCGATCAGTAGCTCCAAGCCTAGTGAAGATGATATCCACAACTGAGAGATCACACATCTCGCAGGGTACATAACAACCCAGCTGCAAGTCAACATAGATTAAAATATATACATGAGTTGACCCAAAACAGAACATCCTAGTGTTTTTTTTTTTTTTTTTTAAGGTAGAACGCCCTAGAATTTTAACATATATGAGATTATTTCCTCCACTAGCACCAAGAACCTAGGTGATAAACAACAAAATCACCCATAGGGAGAAAAAGAAAAACCTGTGCCAGTATGACAGCTAGACACGTCGCACGCAGGAGGGTTGATTTCCCACCCATATTCGGTCCAGTCAGTAGCAAAGTTCGTGCATGATAGTCATCTGTATCCTCACCAAGGATTATGTCATTTGGGACAGGAACTCCCCCATTCTCTGCAAGGGCAAATGGATGCCATAGCCCTTTAACTTTAAGTATTGGTCCTCTGGTCTCTTGGCCCATAGTTATGTTTTCAGATTGAGGCAAAATAACAGGTCTGGACATAGGCCCACATGAAAAACTAGCAGTGACTGCAAAAGATCTTAGTACATCGATACAATTGATGGCATAAATGACTTCAAACCATTCAGTAGCTTTTTCAATAAATAACTCAACCAGAATAGAGAGTGTTTCAGCATCCGAATCTGTTACATCATGATTCTGGCAACAAGATAATATCACTTGAGTGTTAGCCACAACACTGGAAACTTAAATTATTACTCAAGGATAAGAAATTTTGAGAGCATACAACGGTGAAGATGCTAAAACTTTAGCAACTACAAAATATTGATTTAATGCATTGCCCGGTAAAACAATCACCAAACAAGCTCATTCATAAGAATGGAAAAGCTGTTTTGAACTAAGAGGTCTATATGGTAGAAAGAAAGGTTATGTATGCAATAATTTACTCAAAAAATATATTATATTTAGGTCCAAGTACATCCAATGATAATAAGACTTCAAACAATGTGTATCGTGCACAATATCCACTGACATACAACTGCTAAGGCTCCTACTAAGATCTACAAGAGACAGAATTTCATTCAGCATTGCTGATTACACACTTCTAACCTTTTTGAAAAGATAAAATGAAAAAGCACTTTTCAAATCATATAAATTTTCAAAAATCCAAACAGAAATAAACCATTGCTAGCTGCAGCAACATTTTCAACTTTGTCACAGGAATCTTTTACTATTAAAAATTGAAAAAAAAAAAAAAAAAAAAAAAAATGGTAAGCTTGCTAGTATCCTTTCTTTAAAGTTAAGAATATGAAAAAAGTAAATGGGAGCATCTATATGTGTTTTTTATAATAATTGTCCTGTGTCAATTACAGTTAGATGATGTTTTACGGAATGGAGATGTATTACCTTACCAAGTTTATAGGGGTTGCCTCAGAATTGATGGACAGACACTGGTTAATCTGGAGATTTTCAACAATAATGCTGATGGTGGTCCATCAGGCAAGTTCCTGCATCTCCTTCACTTCAAGCAAACTACTCTGGCATATGATGTCCTATATTTTGCTTTAATTCTTAGTTATGTAATATCTAAAAGTTAAATACTCCTTGATTTTCAGGTACATTGTACAAATTTCTTGATAACTGTGTAACATCATCTGGTAAGCGGCTTTTAAGGAATTGGATTTGCCATCCACTAAAAGATATTGAAGGCATAAATAATAGGCTTAATGTGGTTGAAGATCTAATGGCAAATTCAGAAGTTATGTTGCTTGTTTCTCAAAATCTGAAAAAACTTCCAGACTTAGAAAGGCTGCTTGGACGGGTTAAGGCTAGTGTCCAGTCATCAGCTTCACTCATACTGCCCTTGTTAGGCAAAAAAATTTTGAAACAGCGAGTAAGTATTCTCTACCTTTTCCTTCAAATGGTAAATACATTTCCTTTTTTTTTTTTTTTTTTTTTTGTTTTAATTGAATATTATGCTTCAATAATTTAGATGAAAATATATAACGTTTTGTGGTACAGGTTAAAGTGTTTGGGTCACTTGTGAAAGGCCTTCGTATGGGATTGGATTTGTTAATGCTTTTACAGAATGAAGGGCATATAATTTCATCTTTGTCAAAAGTTTTTAAGCTTCCAATGCTAAGTGGTAGTAATGGGCTGGATCAATTCCTTGCCCAATTTGAAGCAGCTGTAGATAGTGACTTCCCAAAGTACCAGGTAATGTTTCTTTATGCTTGTATGTTTTTCTATAGACGTTGTAAGCTGAAATTCCTTCTTCTTCTTCTTNAAAAAAAAAATGCTGCATGATAATCAGTTTAGAATCCCACAATAAGTAGGATTGAATTATCAGGTTTGTTCATTGTAGTCCAGCAACTGCACAAACAAGTTCACTGATTATCATGCAGCATTTTTTTTTTTTTGGTAAAGCAGTATGCAGATAATTGATTTATTAGCATATAAATATGCATCTCGGTACCAAAATTCATTATTAACTTCTCAAATATAAAGTTCCCAAACCCAAACCAGCTGAAAGAAAACGCTGGTTTGAAACCTGTGCTCTCATTCCACTTAAGTCACACACATGAATGTAGAAATCACATCTACAGAACTCATACTATTCTCCAGGTTTCAGAGAACAATAAAAAGAGCATCTATAACGCTGAAGTCAAAGTTCAACCTTTTTTTCTCAAATCGCAACATAATTCAAACAAGAAAATATATCTAACCATATTACATTCACCAAAGTTGAAATCAATGTCAATTATATTGCAGAAAAGTGGCTGCAGAATTACTCTTCCTAATTATTTTTCATTTGGTACAGCTTCAATTTTTGGCTTATGTGGCTTAATTTTAAAAAGTAGAGCTCGTGTGTTTCCCATTTTAATCATTTAATCACTATTTTAACACTTTCTGACACATGTGGGCCCACTTCCCCTTAATAAGTGGATCACAACACATGGGATTTTTAATTTTTTCAAATAGGAGGTAGAGTGGAAATAAGATTTGAACTTAGGATCAAGATCACATGCTATAATACCATGATAAATTGCCACTAATCCCAAAAGCTTAAACAGATAGAGGATGGCAAATTTAACCATTATTCTAACACATGGAAAAACAAAATTTGTAAAGCATGTATGTTAGCATGTTTACATGGAACACTTAAATTTTATACTCCACTCATATGTAGTCTGGCATTCAGAAAAGTTTAACATTCTGACCTGTTAATGAGTACTTTCTGAGTGCTTTCTGAGCTTCTTTGGACAGCCCTGCAGGAGTTGAATATTTAAGTTTCAACTATGCAATTATTTTCATGTAAGCTTCAGAAATGGAACCCTGGTCAAATCACAAACATCAGGGTGGGGGGAAGAATGCTCACCTCTACTCTCATATATAACTTCTTTGGGTGACACCTAAAATCAAATCCCAATAAAAGCACTAAATTTTAATATTCAAATTTGATAGACTTTGCTTGAAAAAAGATTAAACAAAGGAAACAGTACATTAACCATACTTGCATTAGTAAAGCCCCCAGAGCAGCAGAGGACACGTCATCACTGATGGAACCAACCCAAATTCTTAAAGCAGCACAATCAACAAAAGCAAAGCCATAAACAATTGAACCATTATCCAGGCCACAATTTTCCTAAAGAGAAAATTTAACAAAACATAGTGTTAATATATTGGAACAAATTTTCTAGTATATAGCAGCAACAAGATAAACTCATAAAACCATTACTAATTCAAGTAGTGCCAACTTTAAGAGGAAAAGGTACAGGAGCATGCTATAAAGTCAACTACTGCATTACATACGATTAAAAGAGATGGAAAAAATAATAATAATAATTGCCTCTTTCTTCAAGGTGCCCATAAAGAAACCCCACCCAAAAAAAAAAAATCAATTTTCAACAAGATAAGAGCCAGGTTGGATGCTTTCTTATAACATCAGTAATAATTCAGGACTTTCATGATATACTATAAAGCTTTGAATCATGCATTTTTCAGAAACATAGACATGAAGATAAAAAAATCTCAAGATAGAATCTTTTTCCTATTGTTGACTGTCTTTACTGATAAGATCACACAATGAGCTCGCATCTAATGTGATTTCAGGAATGTGCATTGAAAGATAAATGACAAACTTTTCCCTTCATGTAAACAGGAAAATTGGAATTCAGTACACAAACTAAGATTGACATTCTGTTTGTACATATATGAACATAACTGACTAGTAGCAAGCATACCTCTTTTATTGCAAGAAGATGAACAGCATCAGGCCCAATATTACCATCAGTTGCGGTTGATGGTGTAACCACCTGAACCAATTTCCTTTGAATTACCTGAAAACCAATGTTTGAAGTCAATCCAAGCATACATTAAGAGAAAAAAGATGCAAAAGAAGACGAAGGACATACAAGTTGAAATAGAAAAGTGAAATTTCATCACTTTCAAATAACAAGGTAAATAGGTGATAGAACTTATAGTACAAGTAAAACACCTGCAATATTAGTACAACCCCTGCCTAGTGCAACTTTATCTCTATTTATTTGATTTTCTTGAAGCTTCTGAGTAACCATACCAAAGACAAAAAACTGGAAAATGGCCAATGTCACCACTTTCTAGGACAAAAAAATTAATTTTAAACAAACAATTCTTTCAAATAAAATATTTCTTGTCATTTAGTAATTGAAATTTCCAAGAATTTTTTCTAGCATAAAGGAAAATATATGCTTTTCAACCATGTAATAAATTATTAATTGCAAAAGTTATATCTTAAATTTAGAGATGGATCACAAACAGGATAGATTTGACCCCACCATCATTGGATCCTTCATTTAGTATTTAGCTGTCACTAGTTTCAATCTAATTCCCAATTTTGACCCTCACTTCTATTGAAGGTCCAATTAACTCAACCCCCTTTATCATGCCACCATAGGAATGATATTTTAGATTGCAAAATATGAATAATTTGAATAAATGATAGAGGTTGAGCCTTGGTGTGATATCAAGGGCCTTCCACCAAAGCGAATGAAAGATAAATGACAAACTTTTCCCTTCATGTAAACAGGAAAATTGGAATTCAGTACACAAACTAAGATTGACATTCTGTTTGTACATATATGAACATAACTGACTAGTAGCAAGCATACCTCTTTTATTGCAAGAAGATGAACAGCATCAGGCCCAATATTACCATCAGTTGCGGTTGATGGTGTAACCACCTGAACCAATTTTCTTTGAATTACCTGAAAACCAATGTTTGAAGTCAATCCAAGCATACAATAAGAGAAAAAAGATGCAAAAGAAGATGAAGGACATACAAGTTGAAATAGAAAAGTGAAATTTCATCACTTTCAAATAACAAGGTAAATAGGTGATAGAACTTATAGTACAAGTAAAACACCTGCAATATTAGTACAACCCCTGCCTAGTGCAACTTTATCTCTATTTATTTGATTTTCTTGAAGCTTCTGAGTAACCATACCAAAGACAAAAAACTGGAAAATGGCCAATGTCACCACTTTCTAGGACAAAAAAATTAATTTTAAACAAACAATTCTTTCAAATAAAATATTTCTTGTCATTTAGTAATTGAAATTTCCAAGAATTTTTTCTAGCATAAAGGAAAATATATGCTTTTCAACCATGTAATAAATTATTAATTGCAAAAGTTATATCTTAAATTTAGAGATGGATCACAAACAGGATAGATTTGACCCCACCATCATTGGATCCTTCATTTAGTATTTAGCTGTCACTAGTTTCAATCTAATTCCCAATTTTGACCCTCACTTCTATTGAAGGTCCAATTAACTCAACCCCCTTTATCATGCCACCATAGGAATGATATTTTAGATTGCAAAATATGAATAATTTGAATAAATGATAGAGGTTGAGCCTTGGTGTGATATCAAGGGCCTTCCACCAAAGCGAGAGGTCGAGGGTTTGAGTCTAGGAGTCATCCTCTCCGAAAAATTAAAGTTGCTTACCATGACCTCTCCCAGATCCTGCAAAAGTGAGAGCTTTGTGTACTAGGTATGACCTTTATCATTAATTTAAATCCTCATTTTGACAATTTCCTGCCTTTTTTTTTCCTTCAATATGTTCCTTAACTTTAATGTGGACATGTCACTTTCTTTGGATTGACCTTGGTCTAAATTTTCAACAAAATAATTCAATCTTTAGGTATGGCTAACAATTTTGATTAGAAAATTGATGTTAAGACTAGAGAGCCCAAATAATTTCATTTGTAACAAGCCGCAAACACAAGATGGATTTCAAGTCAAGTACAACCCTTTAAAACAAAGACTATAAATTCATGTGAAGTGCCCATCATGCAGCATGGAAAAACTTACAGAATTTGCACCTCTGGCTTTTGCTTGATCAGATGTCTCCAACTGCTCCACTCGGCCAACTTTATATCTTCACAAAGAACAAATTGTAAGACAAGTGAACTATAGCTTATAAAAAATATCATAGCAGAAATTTAAATAAGTACTTCATTAAACTAAATCTCATCCTAACTACCAGCAGATGGCTAGACCGAACAAGTGCTTCTCATAAACTCTCTCTCTCTCTCAATTTTGTCAGATGTAGCAGATGAGTAAAAGATTGTTGTTTCAGCTATATGATGATCCATAAATTCTCAAAAAAATTTAAATACACATTTTTGCATACCAAACCTAACTGCCATGTACCAGAGGATTTTAGCTACAAAAAGGAGTCAATCAGAAATGGAAACATAGAATGTCCTCATTTTCCTTAAAGACAAAATGAAACAAAGAATGAACATATAAGTCCAGTCACTTCCTTACCCCCGAGCAACAAGCTTTTGAACAGCATCATCAATCCCACTTTCAGATATGCCAACCTGACCGGAAAGTATTACCGTTATTGCACAAACTTTAATGTGGACATGTCACTTTCTTTGGATTGACCTTGGTCTAAATTTTCAACAAAATAATTCAATCTTTAGGTATGGCTAACAATTTTGATTAGAAAATTGATGTTAAGACTAGAGAGCCCAAATAATTTCATTTGTAACAAGCCGCAAACACAAGATGGATTTCAAGTCAAGTACAACCCTTTAAAACAAAGACTATAAATTCATGTGAAGTGCCCATCATGCAGCATGGAAAAACTTACAGAATTTGCACCTCTGGCTTTTGCTTGATCAGATGTCTCCAACTGCTCCACTCGGCCAACTTTATATCTTCACAAAGAATAAATTGTAAGACAAGTGAACTATAGCTTATAAAAAATATCATAGCAGAAATTTAAATAAGTACTTCATTAAACTAAATCTCATCCTAACTACCAGCAGATGGCTAGATCGAACAAGTGCTTCTCATAAACTCTCTCTCTCTCTCTCAATTTTGTCAGGTGTAGCAGATGAGTAAAAGATTGTTGTTTCAGCTATATGATGATCCATAAATTCTCAAAAAATTTAAATACACATTTTTGCATACCAAACCTAACTGCCATGTACCAGAGGATTTTAGCTACAAAAAGGAGTCAATCAGAAATGGAAACATAGAATGTCCTCATTTTCCTTAAAGACAAAATGAAACAAAGAATGAACATATAAGTCCAGTCACTTCCTTACCCCCGAGCAACAAGCTTTTGAACAGCATCATCAATCCCACTTTCAGATATGCCAACCTGACCGGAAAGTATTACCGTTATTGCACGCAAAATCACTCTCTTCAATAGATGAGCAAATATCTCAAGTATGTTTATGAAAATAACATGAAGTCACCTGCCGACATTTCCCCACGCCACTTAATGTCATTTTCCAATCAAGCTCCTTATGGCCAATTTCAGCATCTAGTTCATATAGCTCATAGAACTTTCCCTGTATTTGATCATAGGTTGCTACACTATGTAATATAATTCCAAAAGAAAGAATTCTGAATTTAAAAATAGTGCTGCAGATATGCTTCAATATACAAAATCATCCTTTTCAAACTGTAATTCTTAATGTAGATAGATATGAATAACTTTCAATAATCCAAAGTTGGGACAATTATTTCTTTCCTTTCAGTCAATTGGAGGCCACTTGAGCTGATGGGATACACAAGAGTAGACAGCCCTCTCCCATTCCTTAAAACACCCCCCCCCCCCCTTTTTTCCCCCTCCCAAGCAAGGGGGTCCCAGGTAAAGGAAGTGTTTAATTACATAACCATGTACATTGCAAAGAGACTTCACATCATGATAGAAAAATTAAAGCTTAGCAAGCCAAACTATTGACTTTAGCCCCAATAAAAATATATAAATAAAAGACACAAGGCTACTTTTCCCACATTGTAGATCAAAACAAATTGCATTGCTCAAGGTGCATTTGTCATGTTCTAGCATTTAATCCTTCCAACAATGCTCCAAAGGAAGAGGACTAGCACCTTGTTTATGTTGATAAATTACCACTAGTCCAAAAACCTTAAGCTACTAGAAAATGGTGAATTTAATCATTTGACCACCATTCTAACAATAGTCACTAATTAGCAATCAATCTCAATCAGGAAACTAATAAAAATATGACATTTGGGCTTATTCATGCTCTAATGCACAATGATAGCTAGAAATAAATTATTTCAACAAAAAAATCAAGATTTGATCAAAACAATAACTAACCACTTTAAAGAAAAGTGCAATATCCATATATTGACTTTTGACACTCCAATATTGTTTTTGAGATGCTGACATTTTCTTCAAAGCATCTGGTGGTATATAAAGTGTCTTCCTGTCATAAAGAGGATCACCAGGCCTTCGCCCATTAGCATCCCTGATTCGAGCAGGATCAAGCCACTCAAACTTGCTGATTGTATCAGTTACTTCCGTATGATTCTTGTTCAAGACAGTTGTATCCTGAAGTAGTTTCAGCCTTTTGCTTGAATCGAACTTTGGACTATCCTCTTGAGATCGCTTTAAACGAGGAACAAGAGGTTGCATACCGGGTGTTTCCGGCCTGGGAATATCATCATCACTTTCAATATGCAAGACACATCCTTGATCAACTGCCCCATTAGAATTGACAATATTACCTTTTTGGGGATGTTGTTCACCATGAGCATGGTTACTGCAAAAGTTTACACAAACATTACTATACCATGCAACACAACTGTACAAATGTAAAGTTACTTTCGGATAGTTTTGTATACTAGCTATGACCATACAACACATGAAATTTGCGAAATAATTTGTGTAGAATCATAAATCTACATGTATCATTTACCAGCAATAAGCTGTAACTTCAAAACTTATAAGAATTGTGCAAGACTTGAGAATAAGGTTGGATAAGACATATATCATTCGACAATGAATTTAAGCAGGGAAAAAATGGTAAATTGCATATTTGGTCCTCAACCTTTGACATTTGTTTCAAAATCATCCTTATACTTTAAATATATTTCAGAATGTCCTTACTGTCATCTGCTAGATGGAAATTCTAACATGGCAAATGGACTTGATGCCATTTCATAGGCTCCATGTCATCAAAGTGACCCCGGTTTCATGAATTTTGTTTGTTTTTTAAACAATTTTGAAATCATCAAGAATGAAGTGAAAAACATTTGAAAGTATAAGGATGATTTTGAAACAAACGTGAAAGGTTTATGACCAGATATGCAATTTAACAACTTCAAATTCCTTCAGAAGTTTTAAGTTGGATACCCAAAATCATCATTCAGTCACTTCCATCAATGCCATTATATCACAATCGGCTATTGTGAAATTGGAATAACATATTAACAGATTCAACAAACGAAATGCCTCAGTTAATCTGAGATTTTCATCTTTTCAAAGCAACAATATGGAATGTACCATCACATTTTTATTTCGTTGTCAAATTCTCTCACCAATCAAACAGCAGTAAGTATTTCAAAAATAAAAAATAAGAGATGTGCAAAATTTCCAGTTCTACTTATTCTTTAAAAAAAAAAAAAAACGATAATAGATCTAAATAATTGCAAAACTCTTTCACACTGCATTCAAATAAAAACAATTTTTAAAAACTAAAAATAAAAAATAAAAGGAAGAAATAAATTAGTACCTCTCTGTAGCCTTTTTTCTATCATCGACCTTCACAAACTTATGCATAATACTCGAGAACAGTGAAGAACCTCTGCCGTCCTCGCTTCCGGTGGACAGCGCCGGAAATATCTGACGTGGCACCTTCTCAGGCGGTGTGTCGGTTCCTCTGATTTCAAGAGACGAGTCCATAACAGTGTCATTCACAGCCTGATTGAGAGCGACACCGTTTTGTTTCTCTTGCTTCGCCGGAACACGCCGTTTGCCGAGCTCATTTCCGGCACCGGAGCCATTGCTTTCCGGCGAGGGTTTTTGGAAAAAGGAGAGTATAGATTTTTGGCGCTGCATTTTCAGATTTTTAGAGAGAGAGAGAGAGAAAGAGCGCGCGAGAGGATGTGAAGTGAAGTGAAGTGGTATTTATTACTAAGTGATTTTAGAATGTGAAAATTTGGCGCCAAAATTTTGCCCCTTCGAGTGTCTTGGCCTGGGGCGCAGAAAATTCGTGGACTGATCTTGACCTATTTAATTCACTCTCCTGCGTAACTATCGACCGTTCGATTTCTATTGCATTTTCTGAAGCGTCCGATTTAATTGCAGAGCGAAAATCCAAAATTACCCTTCACCGAGAAAGGAAATTTCAAAGTTTAGTGACAAAGCAGATCAGCATAACAAGTAACAACCAATCATAGATCGCAAGAATCAACTTAATCCAAAAGAAATTTTCTTTATACAATCACGTGGCAAATTCCTACTGGAGGAAAATTAATTAAAGACTTCAAGAAAAAGGGGAAAGTCAAATTTTTACCCTTTGTTTCGGAACGGAGGGACGTTAGAAAGGTCCAGGTCAGGTTGTCCAAAAAAAAAAAGGTCCAGGTCAGCAACAATAACGAATAGAAGAACGACACGTCAGCAACAAGTGCAGATATTTATTTTTAACTTCATAGCTTGTTTTGCAAGCTAACGGAATGGACCACCAAGGGTAATTACCGTATCAAGAAGGCTTGAGAACTTTCCAGACCCTCACCTCCTTTATATACCCCTCTCTCCAGTTTCCCTGTGTCTTTTCCGCTCTCTGTCTTTTGCTCTTCCTGTGTGTTTTTTTTTTTTTTTTTCTCTGAGTTTTCTTTGTTAGGGGATATCTCTCTCTGTTTCTTTGTTGCTCTCTCTGAGTTTGTTTCGATGCCGAGCCGATATCCAGGAGCTCTGACACAAGACTGGGAGCCAGTGGTGCTTCACAAGAACAGGACCAAGGTTCAAGATCGCGACAAGAAGGCGGTGAACCAGGCGTTGCGGACCGGGGCTGCTGTGCAGACCGTGAAGAAGGCGGTAGCCGGTTCGAACAAGAAGGCGGCTCCGGCTGTGAACGCTAAGAAGCTTGACGAGGCTGCTGAGCCGGCGCCGCTGGACCGGGTCTCGACGGAGGTGAAGCAGTTGATTCAGAAGGCGCGGCTGGAGAAGAAGATGAGCCAGGCTGTGCTGGCCAAGCAGATCAACGAGCGGCCTCAGGTGGTTCAGGAGTATGAGAATGGGAAGGCTGTGCCGAACCAGGCTGTGTTGGCGAAGATGGAGAGGGTTCTTGGTGTGAAGCTGAGGGGAAAGATTGGAAAGTGATGGGATGTTTCAAAACGACGTAGTTGTGTCCGTTAGTGTTTTGGTGGTGGTGTGGATCATGAACATAATATAGGTGTTTGGTTCTTGAGTGTTTCTAGGGTTTCTTTTTGTGGGTTGATTAGTGGTAAAGTATGATGGTAAATAAAAGTAGAAACTGATCAGGGAAGAAAACTAGGTTGTAAAAAAATACGAATATCAATGGAGTTTCATGACTCTTCTTCTTCCTTTCTTTTTTTTTTTTTCTTTTGTTTTTTTTCATCTTTATGCGTATTTTTGGTTAATTTCGTTTTTTTTCTTTTTTAATTGTGAATCCTTTCAACTAATAATAGACACTATGTAACTTCATTTTTATATATTTGGAATTGGATACCAATTAATTACATGATATCCTTGCTAGTTGCAACAATCGAATTTTTAATGAAATTTTTTTTATGAACTCGAATTTTTAATGAAATTATGACTCAAGGTTACAATTATTTATGTGGGAGTATTATCTTTTTCAAAGAAGAAAAATCTCGTAAACAGGTTACCATTTTAACACATTATGGTCATTGGTCAGGCGAATGTCGTCCCCTGCGAACCTTGCCCTTCACGCGAATCAGAGTGATCACAGTCTACTAACTTTAAAGAAAAGTGCAATATCCATATATTGACTTTTGACACTCCAATATTGTTTTTGAGATGCTGACATTTTCTTCAAAGCATCTGGTGGTATATAAAGTGTCTTCCTGTCATAAAGAGGATCACCAGGCCTTCGCCCATTAGCATCCCTGATTCGAGCAGGATCAAGCCACTCAAACTTGCTGATTGTATCAGGAATTTCTGCATGATTCTTGTTCAAGACAGTTGTATCCTGAAGTTGTTTCAGCCTTTTGCTTGAATCGAACTTTGGACTATCCTCTTGAGATCGCTTTAAACGAGGAACAAGAGGTTGCATACCGGGTGTTTCCGGCCTGGGAATATCATCATCACTTTCAATATGCAAGACACATCCTTGATCAACTGCCCCATTTGAATTGACAATATTACCTTTTTGGGGATGTTGTTCACCATGACCGTGGTTACTGCAAAAGTTTACACAAACATTACTATACCATGCAACACAACCGTACAAATGTAAAGTTACTTTCGGATAGTTTTGTATACTAGCTATGACCATACGACACATGAAATTTGCGAAATAATTTGTGTATTATGACAGAATCATAAATCTACATGTATCATTAACTAGCAATAAGCTGTAACTTCAAAACTTATAAGAATTGTGCAAGACTTGAGAATAAGGTTGGATAAGACATCTATCATTCAACAATGAATTTAAGCGGGGAAAAAAGGGTAAATTGCATATTTGGTCCTCAACCTTTGACATTTGTTTCAAAATCATCCTTATACTTTAAATATATTTCAGAATGTCCTTACTGTCATCTGCTAGATGGAAATTCTAACATGGCAAATGGAATTGATGCCATTTCATAGGCTCCACGTCATCAAAGTGACCCCGATTTCATGAATTTTGTTTGTTTTTTAAACAATTTTGAAATCATCAAGAATGAAGTGAAAAACATTTGAAAGTATAAGGACGATTTTGAAACAAATGTGAAAGGTTTATGACCAGATATGCAATTTAACAACTTCAAATTCCTTCAAAAGTTTTAAGTTGGATACCCAAAATCATCATTCAGTCACTTCCAACAATGCCATTATATCACAATCGGCTATTGTGAAATTGGAATAACATATTAACAGCTTCAACAAACGAAATGCCTCAGTTAATCTGAGATTTTCATCTTTTCAAAGCAACAATATGGAATGTACCATCACATTTTTATTTCGTTGTCAAATTCTCTCACCAACCAAACAGCAGTTAGTATTTCAAAAATAAAAAATAAGAGATGTGCAAAATTTCCAGTTCTACTTATTATTTATTTAAAAAAAAAAAACTATAATAGATCTAAATAATTGCAAAACTCTTTCACATATGCATTCAAATAAAAATAATTTTTAAAAACTAACAGGAAAAAAAAAAAGAAATTAAATTAGTACCTCTCTGTAGCCTCTTTTCTATCATCAACCTTCACAAACTTATGCATAATACTCGAAAACAGTGAAGAACCTCTGCCGTCCTCGCTTCCGGAGGACATCGCCGGAAATATCTGACGTGGCACCTTCTCAGGCGGTGTGTCGGTTCCTCTGATTTCAAGAGACGAGTCCATAACAGTGTCATTCACAGCCTGATTGAGAGCGACACCGTTTTGTTTCTCCTGCTTCGCCGGAACACGCCGTTTGCCGAGCTCATTTCCGGCACCGGAGCCATTGCTTTCCGGCGAGGGTTTTTGGAAAAAGGAGAGTATAGATTTTTGGCGCTGCATTTTCAGATTTTTAGAGAGAGAGAGAGAGAAAGAGCGCGCGAGAGGATGTGAAGTGAAGTGAAGTGGTATTTATTACTAAGTGATTTTAGAATGTGTAAATTTGGCGCCAAAATTTTGCCCCATCGAGTGTCTTGGCCTGGGGCGCAGAAAATTCGTGGACTGATCTTGACCTATTTAATTCACTTTCCTGCGTAACTATTGACCGTTCGATTTCTATTGCATTTTCTGAAGCGTCCGATTCAATTGCAGAGCGAAAATCCAAAATTACCCTTCACCGAGAAGGGAAATTTCAAAGCAGATCAGCATGACAAGTAACAACCAATCATAGATCGCAAGAATCAGCTTAATCCAAAAGAAATTTTCACTATACAATTACGTGGCAAATTCCTACTGCAGGAAAATTAATTAAAGACTTCAAGAAAAACGGGAAAGTCAAATTTTTACCCTTTGTTACGGAACGGAGAGAAGTTAGAAAGGTCCAGGTCAGGTTGTCCAAAAAAAAAAAGGTCCAGGTCAGCAACAATAACGAATAGAAGAACGACACGTCAGCAACAAGTGCAGATATTTATTTTTAACTTCATAGCTTGTTTTGCAAGCTAACGGAATGGACAACCAAGAGTAATTACCGTATCAAGAAGGCTTGAGAACTTTCCAGACCCTCACCTCCTTTATATACCCCTCTCTCCAGTTGCTCTGTGTCTTTTCCGCTCTCTGTCATTTGCTCTTCTTGTGTTAATTTTTTTGTTTTTCTCTGAGTTTTCTTTGTTAGGGAATATCTCTCTCTGTTTCTTTGTTGCTCTCTCTGAGTTTGTTACGATGCCGAGCCGATATCCAGGAGCTCTGACCCAAGACTGGGAGCCAGTGGTGCTTCACAAGGGCAGGACCAAGGTTCAAGATCGCGACAAGAAGTCGGTGAACCAGGCGTTGCGGACCGGGGCTGCTGTGCAGACCGTGAAGAAGGCGGTAGCCGGTTCGAACAAGAAGGCGGCTCCGGCTGTGAACGCTAAGAAGCTTGACGAGGCTGCTGAGCCGGCGCCGCTGGACCGGGTCTCGACGGAGGTGAAGCAGTTGATTCAGAAGGCGCGGCTGGAGAAGAAGATGCTGTGCAGACCGTGAAGAAGGCGGTAGCCGGTTCGAACAAGAAGGCGGCTCCGGCTGTGAACGCTAAGAAGCTTGACGAGGCTGCTGAGCCGGCGCCGCTGGACCGGGTCTCGACGGAGGTGAAGCAGTTGATTCAGAAGGCGCGGCTGGAGAAGAAGATGAGCCAGGCTGTGCTGGCCAAGCAGATCAACGAGCGGCCTCAGGTGGTTCAGGAGTATGAGAATGGGAAGGCTGTGCCGAACCAGGCTGTGTTGGCGAAGATGGAGAGGGTTCTTGGTGTGAAGCTGAGGGGAAAGATTGGAAAGTGATGGGATGTTTCAAAACGACGTAGTTGTGTCCGTTAGTGTTTTGGTGGTGGTGTGGATCATGAACATAATATAGGTGTTTGGTTCTTGAGTGTTTCTAGGGTTTCTTTTTGTGGGTTGATTAGTGGTAAAGTATGATGGTAAATAAAAGTAGAAACTGATCAGGGAAGAAAACTAGGTTGTAAAAAAATACGAATATCAATGGAGTTTCATGACTCTTCTTCTTCCTTTCTTTTTTTTTTTTTCTTTTGTTTTTTTTCATCTTTATGCGTATTTTTGGTTAATTTCGTTTTTTTTCTTTTTTAATTGTGAATCCTTTCAACTAATAATAGACACTATGTAACTTCATTTTTATATATTTGGAATTGGATACCAATTAATTACATGATATCCTTGCTAGTTGCAACAATCGAATTTTTAATGAAATTTTTTTTATGAACTCGAATTTTTAATGAAATTATGACTCAAGGTTACAATTATTTATGTGGGAGTATTATCTTTTTCAAAGAAGAAAAATCTCGTAAACAGGTTACCATTTTAACACATTATGGTCATTGGTCAGGCGAATGTCGTCCCCTGCGAACCTTGCCCTTCACGCGAATCAGAGTGATCACAGTCTACTCTACTATGGTCTGTAAACAACAGTCCAACGGTTTGCTTGTGCAGGGGGTAAAATCACGCAAGTCGCAGTGCAGGGGAAGTTGAAAACTATGGATGTGTTTGGCTTGCCAAGGCCGTGTTTGTGAAAAACCAAAATTATAAAGAAAAATTTAAAAGAAATAAGAATAATTAAGATGCAAGTTGTGTGACTTGTGTCAACTTATACACACCAATCATAAATTGACATATAAGTAAGGTGTGATTCCTAATATTCCATGAAAAAACAAGTTAGGATGAGGAAAAAATATATGTAAAATTACTTTATATGTCGCTTTTTAGAAAGTACAGGTGGGTTAGTTATGGATTTTCTCGACTTATAAATGGGAGAGGATCATCTTGATGAATCTCTCCTCTTGAGATAAAATTATATACCTTTAGGTTATTTATTCAATAAAATATAATATGACTCTGATTACGCATAATATTATCCAAGACATTTATTTGAGGTCAAAGTTTAGTTTGTCCATTACCGACATTATAGTCTTTTAGATCATAGTTAGTAAAATATGGTATGTATATACGAACGAGTATAATTCGACATCTTTCAAGAAATTGTGTCAAAAATTCGGTAGAAAAATACAAAAATGAAGAAATAACAATACAGATACTTTTTCAAAAAAAAAAAAAAAAACAATACAGATACATTTATATTAAAAAAATCACAACATATGTGTTTGGTTTCCTGGGTTTCTATTTTTGGGTGGTCGATACTATACATGTATGTATACCGATATCGAAATGCTAACATTTCGTACCGGTTTAAATACCAGCCGATTTCGAGCAATACTAGCCGGTATTAAGCGTACCGGCCAATACCAAAAAAAGCTTCTTCTTTTTTTTTTTTTTTAGTTTTGTAATTTTTGAATTTTTGTAAAGGAAGAATGGTAACTGTGGAGGCAATTTTTGTTTCAAAAGCCAAGGGCTAGACCATGTTGTAACTTTAGGCAATTTAGTATTATTTGTTTTCTTAGTATGCAATGAACAATTAAACTTTCTATTTTTAATATTGTGTTTTTTTTTTCTTTTAATTAATGCTAAAGTCAAAAATCATAAATAATTTCTTCTGAATTGAGGTAATATTTTATGATAAAATTTTATATAAATATAAAAAATAACGGTAAACTTAAAATGGTACACCGATATTAATCGATACCGAAATATATCGTTTCACTAGTCAAACCAGTACAGCCTCCGATACGAGATTGACTCCCTTGGGTAAAGGACAATGGTAAATAAAAGTAAAAACTGATATGGGAAGAAATTAGGTTGTAAGAAAATATGAATGTCATTGGAGTTCCATGACTTTCTTTTTCCTTCTTTATGCGTATTTTTTGTTAATTTCGTTTTTTTAAGGGGAAACAAAATCTGTGATTGACCTCTAAATCTGATATTGTCTTCAATTTTCAATTTTGGTCTATTAGAATGAGAAGTAATTCTTAGGTACTCCCAAAGCACGAAAAATGGTGTTCCCTCCTCTCACATTTATGGTGTGGTCCACTCATTAAATTTATGGTAGATCCACCATGAATGTGAGAGGAGGGAGCACAATTTCACTATACTCTGGAACAACCTAAGAATTTTCCTAGAATGAGATATCAATCTTAGTGGAGGTGATGAATGTGCGCACGCCAGGCTGCACATATTTCTCTATTTTGGATCCAAGTGCATGTCAAGTAGTAGCTAAGAAATCTCAATTTAAGATTCAAATTCTTTCGCCCATGGTTGCAACTATAAAATTTTGAAAGAAATAAAAATGATTCAAGGTTATAGTTATTTATGTGGGAGCTATTATTTTTTCAAACAAGAACAGGTTACCAATATTTCTTTGAGCGAAAAACAGGTTTACCAATTTAACACATTTCTAGTCACAACTTTGTACACAAAAGTCAATGGTTTGCTTGTGCGATGGGTAAAAATTAAAATCACACAAAGTCACAACGTGGAGCGCAGTGGGATGTTGAAAAAGTATAATAGTAGGACCACGCTCTTTCTTAACATCTCTTATATGAGTAATTGTGAGTGTTGAAAAAAAGTTATGAGTACCACATCAAAATAATAATAAAAAAGTTATGAAAGTTATGAGTATTCCATCAAAAAAAAAAAAAAGTTATGAGTCCACTTAAAAATAATAATGAGTCACTGTCTCCATATAAATTCATTTTTCTTTGAAACAAGTACGTTTCTTTTTTCTTTTTCTTTTTTTTTTACAGCTTATATGCAAAGATTGGGCCTTTGCCATTAAACAAGAAAAGCATGGTTTACCAAAAAAAGAAAAGCATGATGATCTAAACATACTATAGGCAAATGATAGACTCAAATAGAATCGTGATGCAAAAAGTTGGCATTGGTGCTCCAAGTTTTCATTGTGGGTCCACAACTAGTTATGTGGACAAATTGTAAATTTTGTTGTTTCGCTAAACCTCAAGCACATAGAAAGGTTATGGACGTTTACAATGCAAGTGTTCTTGAGATTTATATCGATATACTTACTACGTGAGATACCATATCAACTTCTACCGAAATGACAATGACTGAAATTCAATATCATGAGAAGGAAACAAAATAAGTCACAACTACAACACAAACAAATAAGTGTTCATTTAACAAGGTTAGACAATCCCCAATTTTCACAAAAGGATCTATAACTTCATTGATATCTTAAATTATTTTTTGGACACACAGATTAGTGGTCTATGTCACACACGGTAGTACAACAGGCCTAGAAACTAAGAACTTTATTGCACACGTTATTATATTAAATAGTGAATTCTCCTTTTGCCAGGCCTGAAGGGATATAAAATTCAAAGCCAAGGAGAATTATAAAGGGGAGTGACAACCGACTTGACTTGAAGATACTTGTGAAGGGCTTCAAGTCCAGAATCTTTTCCAAATCCACTCATCTTATACCCACCAAAAGGGCAGTCATTTCCGAAAGCAAAATAGCAATTGATCCAAATGGTGCCGGCACGGAGTGATCTTGAGACAGTGTTAGCCACATCCAAGTCCTTTGTAACGATGCCTGCTGCTAGTCCATATCTAGTACTGTTGGCCCTCTTAATCGCCTCATCAATTGTTCTGTAATTGTTCATGAGATAAGCTAACATAGTCAAGCACTTATATAAATCCCCTACACTATTTTGCACTATTGTGTTCATTATAATACACTTGCTCCATATTTTACTTTCTAAAACCATAAATTGATAAATGAAAGCATTTTATTCTAAAGTTTTGATCAAAGAAATAAGAGGATTAATGAAGAATGTACTCACTTGAACTTTGCAAGTGCCAGAACAGGTCCAAATATTTCATCCTTTGCTATAAGCATATCTTCCTGATCAAGTCGTCAATAGAAATATATCAAGGGAGGGAAAGATAAACGGACTATAAAAATTATCTCCAGATGCATGTTGTAAAGTGAAAAATATATAAACCTTCACTTCGGCGAAAATTGTGGGTTCAACGTAGTATCCCTTCCCACCCAAGGCCAAGGGTTTGCCACCGGTTAATAGGGTGGCCCCTTCTCTCTTGCCATGCTCAATGTAGGTAAGAATTTTGTCAAACTGCTCCTTATCGACCTGCAAATCAAAAAAGAAATAAAAATGTTGTTTTTCATTCGAAACCTACTAAGGGAAAATTGTTAGCTAATAAGTACTACTACTCGGGTATAGATTGCAAGTTTATTCAGATTATAGGCTATAATTTATAAGTGGATTAAGAACTCTGTTGTATGTTACTCCCTAAAGCCCCATGTTTGGTTCCCAAACAAGAACAAAATCTTGAATCCTCTCACATCATGATCATACCTGGGGTCCTTGTTGAACTTTAGGATCAAAAGGATCCCCAACTACCCATGCTTTTGCCATTTCCACTAATTTCTTCACAAGTTTGTCATATATCCCTTCTTGAACATAGACACGAGAACTTGCCACACATATTTCTCCCTGAAAATATAAAAAATGTAATTGATGTACATGTTTTAATCATTAGTTTTCTAA
The DNA here is from genome assembly GCF_002906115.3 of Quercus suber. NCBI lineage: Eukaryota > Viridiplantae > Streptophyta > Magnoliopsida > Fagales > Fagaceae > Quercus > Quercus suber. The sequence goes on along the minus strand of NW_027069583.1, from coordinate 30,542 downwards.
AATGCAAGTTGATGAAAAAAATGAGTAGAAACACTTCACCTTATTATATAAGATGCCGATGAGAGCAAGCTGAGCAGCCATATCTACATCAGCATCATCAAAAATTATGAGGGGTGACTTGCCTCCTAATTCAAGTGAAACCACTTTCAAATTGCTTTCTGCTGCGGCCTTCATAACTATACGGCCTACTTCTGTGGAGCCAGTGAAACTCACCTGGAAAAAAGAAAAAAAGAAAAAAAAATGGAGAACAAATTTATTATAGCTAAATAATTTTCTTGAAAAGATTCACATATAAGACAAACATATATTGTAGTTAGAACTAGAAATTACCGCATCAATGTCCATATGAGAGCAAATGGCAGCACCAGCCGTTGGTCCAAATCCTGTCACCACATTGAGCACCCCATCCGGAATACCAGCCTTTAAAAAAAAAAAAAAAAAATCAAAACAAAATGAGATCATAGCAGTCAGAACTCATAAAATCGAAAGCAGGCCAGTTTATGAGCCATGGTCAAAAGGGAAAAAACAATGTTTATTATACACAAGTTATTATACATAATTTTACAAACGCAAAAAATAACTTAATCGTAACTTGGGTTGGAAATTGTGACTTGAAGTCACGATTTTATTTGTTTTTTCGTTTATGTGTAAAATTGTATAAAATAAGGTGTGTGCAACGAGTTTAACCTAAAAAGAAAATCTAGGAACACTACTATTTTTGCCACAACTTGTCAAACTATGTGTAATACAGAAAAAGAATAATAAAAAAATAATTTATGAGTTCATATGAAAATAATAGGCTACTCATTTATAGTTTGACATGGCTAAATTATAATTCTAAAACAACTTGAAAAGATAAAATTTAGGGACATAATTTTTGTACCACAAGTTTGAAGTGGTCCACTAAGTGGTATGAAAAACATAATGGGATGGATTCACTACATCATCAAATTGCGGTCCTAAAAGAATTGTTGAGGAAAACCTTATTTAAATTCCATGTTCCCCACTTATTATAAGAACAAAAAAAATATTTTAAAAAAATGTTGGGAATATGAATAGTGTGTGAATTAATTAACCCTTAAGCTTTTGCAAAACAGTAAATAATCGAATTGTGATGCAACTTACAAGCTTAGCAAGATGAGCATAATAAAGAGCCGAGAGAGGAGTTTGCTCAGCGGGCTTAACGATCATGGTGCACCCAGCAGCTAAAGCAGGGCTAACCTTCAAGAAGAACAAGGTGGTGGGAAAGTTCCAGGGTATAATGTGTCCAACCACACCAATTGGTTCGTGCAATGTGTATGCATGAAATTCACGTGACATTTTAAGTACATCTCCATGAATTTTATCTGCTGCCCCTGCATAGTAGCGGAGAGTATCTGCTGAAGAAGGAATGTCCACAGCCTTGCCCATACTGAACAATTTGCCAGCGTCAAGGGTATCCAAGGCAGCTAATTCTTCCACATTTTGGTCAATCAAGTCTGCAAATTTCATCATTCTCTTTGCTCTCTCCTGACAACAAGTAAGGGTCACCCAAAAGTATGAGTTTTTAACATTTAATGGCAGCTAATAGTACTAGTCTAATATAGTAAGAAAACTCTTGTGGAGGTCCAATCTATGCCTAAGGGGAGTAAAACTAGGACCATTACTTTTTTCACAATTTTTCTCACGACTTGCCGCTTCAACAAATTGTGGCAAAAGTTGTGAGAAAAGTTGTGGTCAATTTTTCACCTAATGCTCTTCCATTACATAAAAAGCCCCAAAGTTGTACTCTCAATATATATGTGAGGATGTGACAGTGTGAGACTAGCTGAATTAGAAACTCCTTCTGCCATTTGGCCCATTTCTAAGAAGAGTCCCAAAATTGTTTTACCTAAATAAAGGCAGTAAATTACATTCTAAAGTCAAAACCTTATAATTAATGAGTGTAATTAATAAAACCTAAGATATTAAAAATAAAAAATAAATCCTCAAATTTTAAAATGTAATTCATTATTATTATCATTTAAAAATAAAATAATAATTTTTCATTTTGAAAAATGGTTTTTATAAAAAAAATTATAATATATATATATAAATATAAATTTAAACAAATAGTATTATTTAATTGGTATTTTTTTTTTGAGGGGATATTTAATTGGTAATTAAAATATAAAAAAGGCCTTACTTAAATTCTTCACCTTATGCCTCAAAGGCTCAAATTAGTCAACCCTACTCTCATGAAGGGTGTGACAAGTTTCCTCTTGAAATTAAGTTATTGTTTTAATTAGAACCTAGAGGCTTTGTCAATGATAAATCTCATATCCATTATACTATTGAACAATTCAAATCACCCCTACAACAAGAAGTAGCCCATAATTTAGTTAAATTTAATATATAGTTCTTGGAATTTATATTGTGTCTTCAAACGAAATTGAAAGACAGAGATTATATAAGTTTGATTGGTGCATTTGCGATTATGTATTATCCCGTAACATTTTCTTGTATGACTGAACCAAGATTTTATCTTTGTCAAAATATCCAAAAAAAAAAACTACCATGCAGTATTAGAAATATAATGAGATTTAAAACTAAATTAGTATATAAAAATCAAAACTATTCAACATAATATAAAGAAAATAAATACCCAAAATAATTGTTTCTTAATTTATTTCAACTTTTTTTATAGAAGAAGCTGCAATATTATTAAGAAAGAGTAGTCAAATCAGCTAATAATATTACAGCATTTAGGTGAGGGGAAACATCTTTCATTTACGCTGAAAAATATGTGACATGTTTAGTATGTTTAGCAAAATTATAGACTACAAAGTTGCCATGACGTCTTAAAATGGAGCTTCACATTCATTCTTTTAAAATTTGTAAATTATCTCTTGATTATGTACTATATTCAAAGCGCAATTTCCCATTTAGTCTGCAAAATTAATGATTCCATTAGAAAATAATTTTCCATTTTACTGTGAAACTTAGTTTTAATAATTTTCATGGCTAAATAAATTAAATATCAAATATTTTAAAAATACTTAATCTTAGTCACTCAAAATTGTGGTCTATAATATGCCATATTTTTAAAATGTTTTGCCAATTTTTTTAATTAAAAAAATCCTCAAATAATTTTTTTAGGTAGATTCAGATCGGCATCAATTAGATCCCAAAATTCCAAACTTTTAATTATAGGTTCAAAAAAATAAATAGCCAAAGTGCCAAACTCATAGCCAATTGGATGATAATAATAATAATAATAATAATCCACACAGAGTCATTTGAATATAAAAAAAAGTATAGTCTGTCTTTTTTTTTTTTTTAAAGCAAGAATTTGTTACATTAATGATTTTTTTTTTTTGGAGAGAGAATAAGAGGTGTGCATTAGTCAGGTTGTATTGAGTTGCAGGGTTTATTCAATTCAACTTGACTTAATTTGTCAAGTTAAAAAATACCCAACTCAACCCAACCCAACCTATTATATGTGTAAAAGCCAACTCAACTCAATTCCATAGGTTGGATTGAGTCAGAAGGTTGTACTTACACATTTCATATCTTATAAAAATTTGAACTCTCATAAACTATTTAAACTCTTTTTTTCAATTAATTATGATTCCAATAATATATTTATTATAAAATCTTATAAATTCAAAAAAAAAATCGTAAAATACCAAGATAAAATATTAAAATAAGAATAATGATATAAATTATTCTTAAAATATTAAAATTAAAATAACTTTTTTTTGGGGTTTGAAAGGTCCAGATTCATTTTGCACGTTGGAATTGAGGAATCAAAAGGTTGACTTATATTGTTATAGAATAATGCTACAGCGTACAGGTACAAACTATTTTACAATATTTTTACAAATTATTGATGTGGCTAATTTTTTTTATTTTTTTTTATGAGAAGGCTAATTCTTATTGGTTATCAACTGTACTCACTACAAAATCACTTTTTCACTTACCAATAAGGCAATAATCACTCACCACATCGGTAGTTTATAAAAAATATTGTAAAATAGTTTGTATTTTTAGTGTTTTCCATTCTTAATATCTTTGAATCGAATCTATTGGTTTTCCTTTTAATCCGGCAAGTTTGTTGTAACTTGTAAGCATCATTTGTTCAACACAAAATGACGTTTACAATTTGTTATATACATTATATTATATTATTATATATAAATTGGGCGGATCTACTCACGCATCAAATTTTAAACTTATAATCTAAATATAAAAACACAATTTGACCTAGAAGATCTGAAGATGTATGGCTTTCGATTTGTAGTAGTTTCTTATTCAATACATGCTACATAATGCTACCTATAGGGGTGCGACCGAGCGGGCTGGCGGCTTCTCTTGTCGTTAAAAAATAAAAATAAAAATAAAAAATAATAAAAACTTATTTCCAAAGTTCAAACTAGACTAGTTTGAAAGATGCTCAAAGAGACCATCATGTGTATTTTTAGTCGATTCTCTAAAAAAAAAAAGTGTATATTTTTAATCATATGACTTTCTAAATTTTAAATAATTTTATAAATCACCATCTAATGATATGGAGAAATTTTATTTTAATATAAAATAACAATTTTACTTTAACCTAATCTAAGTGTATATGTATGTGAGTAATGACTAAAATCTTTCTAAATTGGTTTTGAAGAAAACTTTGTCCTAAAACAAAGGCACAAATTTAGGGTACTCTAGTGATCAACATTCAAAGGTGCAGTATAATAGGGCAGAAACAAGAGCATTAATTCCAGAAAGAGTTACATACGGAGCCGGGCATGCGAGGCCAGGGACCATCATCGAAAGCATGACGTGCAGCATTTACAGCCAAATCAACATCTTCCTTATCTACATGTTTTTTTACCATAAGAGGAGACCAAAAAAAAAAAAAGTTAATGTAACTTTTTTTTTTTTTTTTTTGGAGAAACAAACACACGGACAAAGGAAAAGGAAAGAAGTTCTAATGCAAAAGCACACCACAATTCCACTAAAAAAATTATTTTACCAATCACCGCACACCCTTAGTGCGATAGTCACTCTACAAGCATAAGTGCTTATGGGATGTAGGGGGTAAGGGTCAGAGTTTAAGTATCCAAAAGGAAATTTCACACACATATACACTAAAATTAAGTTAGATTAGAATTTTTATTTTATATTAAAAAAAATTTTTTACCAAAAAATTGTAAAAATTTGTATCTAAAGATGTTAATGTAACTTTTGATACAAATCTTTGGTAAAAAACTGTAACTTTAGATAAAAATTTAAACTGATCCCCTTATGCCTCGTTTGGGAGGAGAGAATGGAATGGAATAAAATGAAAATGAATGAAAAAAATCATTTTAGAATATTTTTTCATTCTCTTATTTAGGAGTTTTAATGAAGAAAATAGAAAGTTCATTTCCTTATTTGAGAGTTTAAGTAGAAGGGAATGGAATGAGTAGGAGGGAACACTCATTCCTCTCTATTTCCTTAAAATCCCAAATTTTCATTCATTCCGAAATTGAGAGGAATGAGAGAGAATGAAATTAAATTTAATAATTTTTTTTACTAAAACTCCCAAAGTATCCTTATATATTCAACTTTTTATTTTAAAATAGGGGTATAATAGTAATATTGTCATAAAATGATTCTATTCTATTCTCTCCATACTGCTCCCAAATAAGATTATTTACATTTTATTCATTTTCATTCCTTGCTATTCTTTTATTTTAAAACATCCAATCAAAGTTATTTGATTCCATTTGATTCTATTCTTTTCCCTTACTTAAATACATTCTATTCCATTCCATTATTTTCTATTCCCTTACAGATGACTAATGAATTATTTTTGTTTCATTTAATTATTCCTATACCAAAAATATCTTATTAATTCAAATTGTATTTAATGAAAATAAAAAAGATTGTATATTATTAATACCCTGTTACTTTCTTCTAATTACTCTTACACTATAATAACATATCCTGATATCCTTCTTTCTTGTGATTACTCTTACACTATAATAACATATCCTAGAAATATATAAGTACATCTTTTGATAAAAATATTTTAAATTTTAAATTTATAAAATTAGAGATAAAAATATTTTAAATTTTAAATTTATAAAATTAGAGATATCAAAAGGTGTTGTTTCTTTCTTCTAATTACTCTTATACCATAACAGTATATCCCATAAATATATAAGTACATTTTTTTTTAACAAAACATTCTTTATTTTTTTAATATTTCATTTTAAAAATTAGAGATATGAAAATTCATTGTTTCTTTCCTCTAATGAATCTTATATCATAATAGCATATCCTAGAAATATATAAGTAAATCTTTTGAATAAAAAATTCTTTATTTAAAAAAATTTTCATTTTAGAAAACTAAAGATATAGAAAAGTTTTCCCCCCTTTTAGTAGAAACAATAAATGTTGATTTCATGGTTAGGAGTTAATATATATATATATATATAGTTTTTATTAATTTAAATATATACTTTGCTATAAGTTAGAAAAAAAAAAAAAAGTGTTGCAGTTTCAATGTAAAATGAAAAAATATATGTAATAAAAAATAAAAAAAATCACGCGAGTAAATCCACACAACTCTACAACACTACAAGGTATGAGTTTTCCAATTTTTCTTTTCTCTATTTTGGCCGTATCATAAACTGCTTATCATATACTAGTTATCTAATATATATATATATATATATATATTTTTTTTTTTTGATAAGATAGTTATCTAATATTTTAATTAATCATAAACTACGAGTCGGGGAAAAAATCATAAAAGGAAGAGTTAAAATATATATGATCTGAAACTAATCTAAAAATATGAAGCAAACCAGAAGGAACATCGATATCGATCGATCACAGAGAGAGAGAGATAGATTAAAACCTGAAATGGAATCAACAAATTCTCCATTGACGAAGAGCTTGGTGAACTTAATTGTCGGGATCTTGACAGAAGACTCCAAGTTGTCATTACCATGACTCCCCATGTCTCTCTTTTCTCTCTCGTTTGTGAAGGAGACCACCTTTCTTTTATTCGGTGTTCTTACTTCTTAGTGATAACTAATATGTAATGGACATTATATAGAGGCACGTAAGGGTTGTTTTCATATTTTATATATATAAATAAATACAAACTCACTGGTATTGCAGCTGAAGTCAACAAAGGGATATAATACGGGTGTCCAAAAATAATAAGACGGTAAAAAATATTTATATAGTTACCGGGTTGGAACTTGGAACTTGGAAGTATAACAGACAGAAAACGACTACTACAGATATTTATGATTTTTTTCTCTCTTGTTATTTTCTTGTTTTGCGTCATTGTTTGTATCATTGTATTGTATATTCAAAATAAATCCGTTGATAACGAGCGAAATTTAAGTAATGAATATTTTAATTCCCCCCTTCTTTTCTTTTTGGTGGTCCTAGGATTTATTTAGGATAAAAGGAAAAATTATTGAATACTCTGGGATATATAAATGCGTACTTCTTGCTAGGGGTGTCTACGGGTCAGTCTGGGTTGGGTTTATGCCCAACCCGCGACCAACCCAATGACATCGGGTTTCCGACGAGAAGACCCGCCACCGACCGCAAAAACCCACAGGTCAAGTCGGATCGGACCCGGTTGGTCGGCGATCGGGTCGGTCGAAGTTGAAAATATGCTGCCAGAGGTTCAAATCGACGGCAACTACATGTTTTTTTAGTCGGATCTTCACTGGATTTGAGCAAAACCACTCGATCTGAGCAAAATAACACCATATCTTCGCCGAATTTGAGGAAAACCCACTTGATCTTAGCAAAAAATTATCAGATTTTCGTTGGATTTAAGAAAAACTCACCAGATCTGTGCCGCATTTGAGCGAAACCCAGTAAATCGTAGCTGGATATGAGTGAAAATGAGGAGATCTAAGCGAGAATAAGTATGTTTTCGCCAAATTGGAGCTAGATTTGCCCTTTAGTCGGTCGGATCAGGTGGCTCGGTTTTTGGAGAAAGAGATCCGCCATCCGACCCGTCAGCACCGGTTTTGAACCTTTAAGATCGTCGCTGACCACCTCTCTCCTCGAGTTAGAAGGTTTTGGTTCGGGTAGCTCCGGATCGGACAGGTTTTGCGGGTCACGGGTGGGTGTGGACAACCCTACTTCTCGCTCTCGCATAAATTATGAGTCCCATCAAAAATTTAATTAGTGGAATTCACATTTATGTGAAAGGGGGGAGTACACATTTGTGATATTCCGGAAGTACTCAATAATTACTCAAGATAAAGTTTAGTTACAAAATTAATTGTAACCTTAGGCTACGACTATACTTAATGTCTTTTTATTGGAAATAAATTTTGATAAATCTATTATTAGATAACTTCTTCTTTTTGTATTCTTCAAACTTTGTCCATTTATTTATAAGTTTTAATTCCAAAATAGCAACAGAATTATATCTTGCAAATCAAGTGGGGTATATTGAAAATGACCCACAAAAAAAAAAAACAAGGTACTTACAGTTTTTTCTTTTTATAGGATAAGAGGAATGAATGCTTACAGTTGAATGTTTAAGATAGCGCTATCAACGAAAGTGATGCTTTATGCATATGAAAAGTCAATAATTAGTTTAGTGAAGCTTTTATCTAGTCACATGAAAAATGCAACAATAACTTTAGAATAATGTTAGGGGTATTATAAATTTTATTATATAATTCTTTAAGATCTTCTCCTTTCTTTTTGTGTGTGTGTTAAAAATACTTTTATTCTAAAAAAAGTCACAAAAAATAATTTAAATATTTATTTTTTATTTTATTGAAGTGATTCCAATAGCCAAAAGTATTCTACCTTAACTAATTGACACCTTTTAACTATAAGACTAATTTACATATAAAAAATGCTAGGAGTACAACTAGCCACCTTATTAATACTTGTATTGAGCCTACTAGTTGTACCAGAGAAATATACTGTACTGGTCATTAAACTTGTACCGGTACTCCTCTAAAATGTACCCAAAAAAATACTAGATTGTAGTAGTGTACTAGATTATATTAAGCATATTTTCAGGTGTTTTGGTAGGAACAATAAAAAAATATTAAAATTTTATATTTTTTTTATTAAAAAAAAATGTTATTTAGAGTTAACATATTGACTGATATACATAGGCTAACATTTAGGCCTATAATATATGTCTATTTTAAATTTTATGCAGGTAAACAAAAAAAATTAATAAATTCATACTTATATAAATAAATATAAACATATATATACACACACACGCATAATGGTAATCCCGAAATGGTACACCAATATCATCTAGTACCAAAATATTTCGTGCTCCCGGCCAAACAGAAACTGCATTTTTGGTGCCATAGATTGAAACTCTCTTAAAAGACTTCACCACTTGCGGATTTGTTATAGGCTAACACGACTTGTCATCACCACCCCACATCATAGTTAGGCCAACAATAAAGAAATGTTTGGTTCTATGTTTTCTCTTTTTAACGCATGAAATTCTACTACTTCTTCTTCTTTTTCTTTTCTTTTCTTTTTTGTGTGTGTGTGTGTTGTGCAAGTATGAACTATGAATAGTAGATCTAAAACTATCTTTAATTTTCAATTTTGGGTTGTTAGAAACTTAGAGCATTGGCATTAACCCATGATTTTTTTTTGTCTATTTTAGCAAGCAAAAAAAAAAAACTTTTTTCATTAAAATATTACATGCACCACCCCCTCAACCAAAATTTCTAGCAAAACCCAAAACCATATTCTCAAAAATCAAATATTACACAAAAGTTTCCAAAAAATCTTACAAAAAACCCAGCTTCTCAAATTTCAAAACCCAAAACCCAACAAATTTTTCACAAATTTTTCACTAAACCCATGATACTCCATTTGTGTAGAATTTGCTGTTTTATTTTATTTTATATTTTTATTTATGTGTTAGTTCTAGTGTTACATTACTTCATTCTGTTTGTTTCAATGGAAAACTTTATGTGAAGATAGTATTCCATATTTTTCTATGTTCGGTAGTATCATAAAAAATGGATCATATTAAAACTATCTCTTAACTTTCCTTATTTAGCTTGGCATGAGATAAATTTGTTATCCACTAAAAATTTCTGGAAAATAACTTTATCTCACGTGAAGTTAAATAAAGAAAATAACTCTATCTCACACAAAACTAAATAAGAGAAGTTAAGAGATGATTTTCTAATTCATTTAATGTTGCTACCAAATATAAGAAAATGAGATAGTTTTCTAAAAAATATTTTTTAGAAATTTATTCATTTTTCAAAAAATATTAATGTCAAAATAAATAGAGCGTAAGGTACAGCCAAAAGGGATCAAAACACTTCACTTTGTCAAGTATGACAACCAACCACTAGACTATCACTCACCTTATTATTATAAGATATAATTGTTTATTCTTAAAAACTTTAGATATTTAAAAAATTATATTTTTTTTATAGGAAAGTTAGGACAAAAGAGATGTTGGATTTGAACTTTAGTTAAACTTTAAAAAGTTCCAATTAATATATACAAATAAAATAAATAATTTTTCATTTTTATTTTTATTCTAATTAATATATTTTTCTTTATTGTCATTAGTCTTTGCATGATTTTTTTTTTCTTTCAAAAATTGAAATTATTTGTGTGAGGGCAGAGGGCCCATAAATGGGTATTGAGCCGTGGGCCATGTCCGAGGACAAGTAAACGCTAGAGAATGTATGCAAGTCAAATATTCCATGGAAGAGGTATGGTGATAAGGGGTCGGGATCATAGTCTGAGGTGGAGTACATCCTCAGCTGGGCAGAGTAGAGGTCAAGGGTTTGGTCTTTCACCAAGAACAATGCACTAGACGACTATGCTGGTGAGGATAAACATCAAAAGAGGATAAGACAAAGGAAAAACTGGTAAATATTTCAAAGGAAAGTTACTATCATTGCATTGAATGCTCTGCAGCTAACTTTCTGGCCGCATTAATGTGGAGGTGATACCTGAACAGTAATCTTTAGCCTTATAGCTACCTACCAAGACTTCAAGAAGGTACTGATGGGACAAGGATCAAAGCCAACAAATTGATCTACACGTGGAAGGTTGAGATGTTGAAAAGGAATAATGGTAGAACCACGCTCTTTCTTAACACCTCTTATGTGAGTGATTGTGAGTACTGAATAAAAGTTGGGTCCATGTGAAAATAATAATGAGTCACTATCTCCATATAAATCCATTTTTTCTACAAAATGAATACGTTTTATATATATATATATATATATATAGCTTAAATGCTAAAGATTGGGGCCTTTGCCATTAAACAAGAAGAGCATGGTTTACCACAAAAAGAAAGAGCATGATGATCTAAACATACTATAGGCAAATAATAGACTCAAATAGAATCATGATGCAAAAAGTTGGCATTGGTGCTCCAAGTTTTCATTGTGGGTCCACAACTTGTTATGTGTACAAACTGTAAATTTTGTTGTGGTTCTAAAATTACTGTTTCACTAAACCTTAGGCACATAGAAAGGTTATGGACGTTTACAGTGCAAGTGTTCTTGAGATTTATATTTATGTACTTATGCTACGTGCAGACTATATCAACTTCTACCGAAATGACGGTGTAATTATTTAATTTTTGAATGACTGAAATTCAATCTCATGAGAAGGAAACAAAATAAGTCACAACTTTAACAAGGTTAGACAATCCTCAATTTTCACAAAAGGATCTATAACTTCATTGATATCTTAAATTATTTTTTGGAACACAGACTAGTGGTGTATGTCACACACAGTAGTACAATTGGCCTAGAAACTAGGAACTTTATTGCACACGTTATTACTTATTATATTAAATGGTGAATTGTCCTTTTGCCAGGCTTGAAGGGATATAAAATTCAAAGCCAAGGAGAATTGTAAAGAGGAGTTACAACCGACTTGACTTGAAGATACTTGTGAAGGGCTTCAAGTCCAGAATCTCTTCCAAACCCACTCATCTTATGCCCACCAAAAGGGCAGTCATTGCCGAAAGCAAAATAGCAATTGATCCAAACGGTGCCTGCACGGAGTGATCTTGAGACAGTGTTAGCCACATTCAAGTCCTTTGTAACGATGCCTGCTGCTAGTCCATATCTAGTACTGTTGGCCCTCTTAATCGCCTCATCAATTGTTCTGTCATTGTTCATGAGATAAGCCAACATAGTCAAGCGCTTATATATATATAAATCCCCAACACTATTTTGCACTATTGTGTTCATTATGATACACTTGCTCCTTATTTTACTTTCTAAAACCATAAATTGATAAATGAAAGTATTTTATTCTGAAGTTTTGATCAAAGAAATAAGAGGATTAATGAAGAATGTACTCACTTGAACTTTGCAAGTGCCAGAACAGGTCCAAATATTTCATCCTTTGCTATAAGCATATCTTCCTGATCAAGTCATCAATAGAAATATATCAAGGGAGGGAAAGACAAACGGACTTTAGAAATTAAGATCCCCAGATGCATGTTGTAAAAGTGGAAAAATATATAAACCTTCACTTCGGCGAAAATTGTGGGTTCAACGTAGTATCCCTTCCCACCCAAGGCCAAGGGCTTGCCACCGGTTAATAGGGTGGCCCCTTCTCTCTTGCCATGCTCAATGTAGGTAAGAATTTTTTCAAACTGCTCCTTATCGACCTGCAAATCAAAAAAGAAATAAAAATGTTGTTTTTCATTGGAAACCTACTAAGGAAAAATTGTTAGCTTAGTACTACTACTTCAGTATAGATTGCAATTTTATTCAGATTATAGGCTATAACTTATAAGTGGATTAAGAAATCTGTTGTATGTTGCTCCCTAAAGCCCCATGTTTGGTTCCCAAACAAGAACAAAATCAGCACGGAGTGATCTTGAGACAGTGTTAGCCACATTCAAGTCCTTTGTAACGATGCCTGCTGCTAGTCCATATCTAGTACTGTTGGCCCTCTTAATCGCCTCATCAATTGTTCTGTCATTGTTCATGAGATAAGCCAACATAGTCAAGCGCTTATATATATATAAATCCCAACACTATTTTGCACTATTGTGCTCATTATAATAAACTTGCTCCTTATTTTACTTTCTAAAACCATAAATTGATAAATGAAAGTATTTTATTCTGAAGTTTTGATCAAAGAAATAAGAGGATTAATGAAGAATGTACTCACTTGAACTTTGCAAGTGCCAGAACAGGTCCAAATATTTCATCCTTTGCTATAAGCATATCTTCCTGATCAAGTCATCAATAGAAATATATCAAGGGAGGGAAAGACAAACGGACTTTAGAAATTAAGATCCCCAGATGCATGTTGTAAAAGTGGAAAAATATATAAACCTTCACTTCGGCGAAAATTGTGGGTTCAACGTAGTATCCCTTCCCACCCAAGGCCAAGGGCTTGCCACCGGTTAATAGGGTGGCCCCTTCTCTCTTGCCATGCTCAATGTAGGTAAGAATTTTTTCAAACTGCTCCTTATCGACCTGCAAATCAAAAAAGAAATAAAAATGTTGTTTTTCATTGGAAACCTACTAAGGAAAAATTGTTAGCTTAGTACTACTACTTCAGTATAGATTGCAATTTTATTCAGATTATAGGCTATAACTTATAAGTGGATTAAGAAATCTGTTGTATGTTGCTCCCTAAAGCCCCATGTTTGGTTCCCAAACAAGAACAAAATCTTGAATCCTCTCACATCATGATCATACCTGGGGTCCTTGTTGAACTTTAGGATCAAAAGGATCCCCAACTACCCATGCTTTTGCCTTTTCCACTAATTTCTTCACAAGTTTGTCATATATCCCTTCTTGAACATAGACACGAGAACTTGCCGCACATATTTCTCCCTGAAAAAATAAAAAAAAAACTTCATTGATGTACATTATTTAGTCATTAGTTTTCTAAAATGAATAGAAACACTTCACCTTATTATATAAGACGCCGATGAGAGCAAGCTGAGCAGCCATATCTACATCAGCATCATCAAAAATTATGAGGGGTGACTTGCCTCCTAATTCAAGTGAAACCACTTTCAAATTGCTTGCTGCTGCGGCCTTCATTACTATACGGCCTACTTCTGTGGAGCCAGTGAAACTCACCTGAAAAAAAAAGGAGAACAGATTTATAGCTAAATAATTTTCTCGAAAAGATTCACATATAAGACAAACATATATTGTAGTTAAAACTAGAAATTACCGCATCAATGTCCATATGAGAGCAAATGGCAGCACCAGCCGTTGGTCCAAATCCTGTCACAACATTGAGCACCCCATCCGGAATACCAGCCTTTAAAAAAAATAAAAACAAAATAAGATCAACAGTGTTTATCACACAAGTTATTATGCATAATTTTACGAAAAACAACTTAATCGTAACTTGAGTTAGAAATTGTGAGCTAGTTGTTTTTTTGTTTATGTGTAAAACTGTATAAAATAAGGTGTGTGCAATGAGTTTAATCTAAAGAGAAAATTTAAGAACAGTACCATTTTTGCCACAATTTGTCAAACTATGTGTAATACAGAAGAAGAAAAAAATTTGTGGATTCATATAAAAATAATAAACAACTCATTCATAGTTTAACATATCAAAATTGTGTCAACATTATAGTTTTAAAACATCTTAAAAAGATAAATTTTAGGGACACATTTTTGTGCCACAACTTTGAAGTGGTCCACTTAAGGTGATGTGAAAAACATAATGGGATGGATCCACTACATCATCAAATTGCGGTCCTAAAAGAATTGTTGAGGAAATCCTTATTTAAATCCCATGTTCCCCACTTATTATAAGAACGAAAAAAAAAAAAATTGTTGGGAATATGAATAGTGTGTGAATTAATTAACCCTTAAGCGTTTGCAAAACAGTAAATAATCGAATTGTGATGCAACTTACAAGCTTAGCAAGATGAGCATAATAGAGAGCCGAGAGAGGAGTTTGCTCAGCGGGCTTAACGATCATGGTGCACCCAGCAGCTAAAGCAGGGCTAACCTTCAAGAAGAACATGGTGGTGGGAAAGTTCCAGGGAATAATGTGTCCAACCACACCAATTGGCTCGTGCAATGTGTATGCGTGAAATTCACGTGACATTTTAAGTACATCTCCATGAATTTTATCTGCTGCACCTGCATAGTAGCGGAGAGTATCTGCTGAAGAAGGAATGTCCACAGCCTTGCCCACACTGAACAATTTGCCAGCGTCAAGGGTATCCAAGGCAGCTAATTCTTCCACATTTTGGTCAATCAAGTCCGCAAATTTCATCATTCTCTTTGCTCTCTAATTGTTGGGAATATGAATAGTGTGTGAATTAATTAACCCTTAAGCGTTTGCAAAACAGTAAATAATCGAATTGTGATGCAACTTACAAGCTTAGCAAGATGAGCATAATAGAGAGCCGAGAGAGGAGTTTGCTCAGCGGGCTTAACGATCATGGTGCACCCAGCAGCTAAAGCAGGGCTAACCTTCAAGAAGAACATGGTGGTGGGAAAGTTCCAGGGAATAATGTGTCCAACCACACCAATTGGCTCGTGCAATGTGTATGCGTGAAATTCACGTGACATTTTAAGTACATCTCCATGAATTTTATCTGCTGCACCTGCATAGTAGCGGAGAGTATCTGCTGAAGAAGGAATGTCCACAGCCTTGCCCACACTGAACAATTTGCCAGCGTCAAGGGTATCCAAGGCAGCTAATTCTTCCACATTTTGGTCAATCAAGTCCGCAAATTTCATCATTCTCTTTGCTCTCTTCTGAGAACAAATAAGGGTCACCCAAAAGCGTGAGTTTTTAAGAATTAATGGCAGCTAATACTACTGATCTACTGCTACCCATCATTAGATAAAGTAGGTTGAAATTTACTAAAGAAGTAGTTAAGATTTAAATATAATAAGAAAGCTCTGTTGGAGGTCCACTTAATGCCTAAGGGAGTAATGCTAAGATCACAACTTTTTTCGCAATTTGTTCACTTGGCAAGTAGTGAGTGGCAGAGTTGTGAACCTACTACTTTTATTTCACCACTCAAAACTTGCCATATAAGTAAGTTGTGACAAAAATTGTGATCTTAGTATTTTCCTCTTAGGACTCTCCCATTGCACAAAAAGCCCCAAAAGTTGTACTATTTGTCTATATAAATGTGAAGGTGGGACAGTGCGAGACTAGCTGAATTAGAGACTCTTTCTACCATTTCCAAGAAGAGTCCCAAAACTGTTGTGTACCCAAATAAAGGCAGCAAATTACATTCTAAAGTCTAAACCTTTAATTAATTGGTGTAACTAATAAAACCCTAAGATTTAAAAAAAAATTTAAATCCTCAAATTTTAAAATGTAATAAATTAGTTATTATCATTTTAAAAAGAAATTAATAATTTTTCATTTTGAAAAATGGTTTTTAAATTAAAAAATTATAATATATATAAAAATTTAAACAAATATTATATAATTGGTATTTAAAATTTAAAAAAGGCCTTACTTAAATTCTTCACCTATGCCTCAAACTATATCAAGTCAACCCTACTCTCATGAAGGATGTGACAAGTTTCCTTTTTAAATTAAGTTATTGTTTTAGAACTTAAATTCAAATTACTCCTACAAAAAGAAGTAGCTCAAATTTTATTTAAATTTAATATATAGTTCTTGGAATTAATATTGTGTGTTCAAACAAAATTGAAAGACAGAGATTATATAAGCTTGATGCAAATTATGTATTATCCTGTTACATTTTTCTTTTATGACCGAACCAAGATTTTATCTTTGTCAAAATATCAAAAAAAAAAAAAAAAAACCATGCAATATTAGAAATATAATAAGATTTAAAACTAGATTAATATAAAAATAAAAATAAAAAACTAATCAACGTAATATAAAAATAAATAAATACCCAAAATAATTTTTTCTTAATATATTTCAACATTTTTTTATTTAATTTTTTTTAGAGAAGCCTCATATTATTAAGAAAGAGTAGTCAAATCAGCTAATATTACAACATTTAGGTGAGAGCTGGAAATATCTTTCATCAACATTGAAAAATATGTGACATATTTAGCATGTCGAGCAAAATTATGGACTACAGAGTTGTCATGACATCTTAAAATGGAACTTCACATTGATTCTTTTAAAATTTGTAAATTACTCTTGATTATGTACTATATTTCAAAGCGCAATTTCCCATTTAGTCTACAAAATTAATGAATCCATTAGAAAATAATCTTCCATTTTACTGTGAAACATAGTTTTAATAATTTTCATGGCTAAACAAATTAAATATCAACAATTTTAAAAATACTTAATCTTAGTCGCTCAAAATTGTGGTCTATAATATGCCATATTCTTCTAATGTATTGTCAATTTTTTTTTAAAAAAAATTTAGAAAAACCTCAAATAAATTGTTTATGTAGATTCATATATATCGGCATGAGTTAGATCCCAAATTCCAAACTTTTAATTATAGGTTCCAAAAAAAAAATAGCCAAAGTGCCAAACTCATAGCCAACTGGATAATAATAATAATAAAAAATAATCCACACACAGTCATTTGAATATAAAAAAAGTCAAAAAAATCTAATACCAATATATCACTTATAGTTATATCTATATATATATATATATATAAGCAAGAATTTGTTACATAAATGGTTTTTTATTTTGAGAGAGAATTAAAAATGTGCATGGATTGGGTTGTATTAAGTTGGAGGGTTTACTCAATTCAACCTGATTAACTTTGTCGGATTGAGAGATACCCAACTCAACTCAACCCAACCTATAACGTGTAAAAGCCAACTCAACTCAATTCCACGAATTGGATTGAGTCGGAGATTTGTAGTTACATGTTTCATATCTTATAAAAATTTGAACTCTCTTAAACTATTTAAGCTCTTTTTTTCAATTAATTATAATTCACATAATATACTTAATTATATTAAAAAATTCTAAACTCAACAAAATTATTCTTAAACTACCAAAATAAAATGTTAAAATAAGAATAATGAAATAAATTTATATATGATGAATTGGGTTGAGCCAAACTAGTTGTAAAATTAAAATTATATATATATATATATATATATTTGGTTTGAAAGGTCCAGGCAAAATAACTAAAGAATTTTCATTTTGAACGTTGGAATTGACGAATCAGAAGGTTGACTTATATAAATCTTCTTATATATCCTAGAACCGACAATCTATTAGTTTTCCTATTAATAATGTAGTATTTTTTTAGGTTGGATCACCTTTCATTTGTTGATAGTGAAAAGAAGTTTACAATTTGTTATATACATTATATTATATATATATATATATATATTGGGCGGATCTCCTCAAGTATCAATTTTTAGACTTATCCATATATAAAACACAATTTGACTTAGAAGATCTGATGATGTATGGCTTTGGTTTTTTTTTTTTTTTTTTTTTTTTTTTTTTTTTGAGAAACTTATGGCTTTGGTTTTGTAGTAGAATCTTATCCAATACATGCTGAATAATGCTACCTACAGGGTGCGACCGAGCGGGCTTGCGGCTCATTATGGAATATTAAAAAAAAAAAAAAAAAAAGTCAACAGAATTTATCTCCAAAGATCAACCTAGTTTGGAAGATACTCAAAGAGACCATCACTTGTACTTTCAGTTGATTTTTTTTTTTTTTTTAAAGTGTACTTTTAATTATGTGACCTTTTAAATTTTAAATAATCTTTTTTTTTTAGTAAAATTTTTTAAATATTCTTATAAATCATTGAAATGGAGAATTTTTTTTTTTTAATACAAGATAGAAATTATACTCCGACCATACATTAAAAGTAAACAGTAGTGAAAATTCTTTTAAATTGGTTTTGAAGAAAATTTTGTCTTAAAACAAAGGCACAAATTTAGGGTAAGTCAATATCCAAAGGTGCAATGTAATAGATTAATAGGGCAGAAAACAAGAGCATTAATTCCAGAAAGAGTTACATACGGAGCCCGGCAAGCGAGGCCAGGGACCATCATCGAAAGCATGACGTGCAGCATTTACAGCCAAATCAACATCTTCCTTATCTCCTTCTGCAATCCTCGCTATTACCTCCCCTGTTCTTGGATCTATCGTCTCGAATGTTTTACCTATTTTCATTTTTAGTTTTTTCAGATTTCGGGCACGAAAAATATATATATAATATTAATTAAAATGTTAGTATCACAGTCTGTAAGCAATGACAACAAAATATATAGTCAACTTTCCATGCATTAATTACCTTAGTCGGCCGAAAAAGAAAAAAAAAAAAACTTTCATCATTTCTTGCCCTGCTGATGAAATAAGATTGAAGTCAACATGCCAACATGCACTATTCTATTCTTCCCAAAAAAAGAAAAAAAAAATGCACCATTCTATTAAATATATTGTTTTTCTTCAAATAACTACTGTTTGCTAAGGAACTCTTTTAAACAAAAAATATATTGTCAATGATACAATTGACTTAGGGCATGTTTCGTAGACTGTAATAAGCGGTGTAATGTAATAGTTATTCATATGGTTTAGTTATTTTTTAATTTGGTTATGTTTTTATTATAAGGAATAGTCATTCCTTATAAATAGCTATTCTTCAAAATGAGAAATAATTATTCCTCTTTAAAATGTGGTATTAGTTATTCCCTAGTAAGTGCAATAATTTCAAAACTTAATATATTTCCAAATAAACAAACTTTCTATATACATTTAACAATTATAAAAATAAAAAAAAAATCATAAAAAATAACACATATCTTTCTTAAATTTAAAAATAGCAATTTTTAAGGAGATATAATTGTGTGAGTAAAATATTTCCTAAAATAAATGTTAAGTTTCATTATAATATTATAATTCACAACCAAACTAATGAATATATTTAGTTATTACATTACAACACACTTTATTACTAATAATAAAGATTACAATTCCAATCATAATCCTCATTCAGTGTACCAAACGTAGCCGTAGACTTATTTATAATCCAGCAAGCATGGTATTCATCACTATATCAACTCTATTTGTAATATAGATTGAACTTTTTTATTTTCTTCTTGTATGTTCCTTGGTGAGGGGTAGAGAGCAGGTGGATTTTAATAGTAATTAGGAACAAGTTTTATTTCTAAGGATTCCTCTATTAGATTTATTTTATTTTATTTTTAAGAATCAAGATAAGGATTATTTATTTATTTTTATAATGGGAATCAAGATAAGGATTTTGATTTCACTGGAAAACAACAAAATGTGCTGTACTTCAAATGAAAGGTCCGGTGGTACAGAGCCAAATCATACGTGTATAAGTTCTCTATGAGAACTTGGTATAACCCTTTTAAAGGTTTTTTTTTTTTTTTAAAGAATGGTTGTATTTCTGACTATGCTATTTTTAACATTAATAAATCAATGAAAATAAAATCTCCCAATCAAGAGCCCTGAGGACATTCTCATAAAAAAATAAAAAATAAAAAAAATAAAAAGGCCCTGAGGAGACACGAGATTACACTTGTGTTACTTTTGGAGATCATGTTTTTTACTATAAGAGGAGACCAACAAAAAAAAAAAAGAAGAAGAAGAAGAAGATGTTAATGTAACTTTAGATACAAATTTTTGGTAAAAAACTGTAACTTTAGATAAAATTTAAACAATGGTCCCCTTAAAGTTTTACCAAAAACATATAACACATTTGTTTGGAATCAGATGACTAATGAATTATTTTTGTTTCATTTAATTAATCCTATACCGAAAATAACTTATTAATTCAAAGTGTGTTTAATGAAAATAAAAAAGATTTTATATTATTAATACACTCTTACCTTCTTGTAATTACTCTTACACTATAATAACATATCCTAGAAATATATAAGTATATCTTTTAATAAAAATATTTTTCAATATTTTCCAAGCCGAAGTGGAAGGAGACTCTCTGAAGGTTATCAACAATCCCAAGAGAAACAGGTCCCAGATGGGCCACCCAAGATATTAAGTGTGCTAGCCCATGTATGCAAGTTTTTATTTCATTCATGTGCGGAGGGGGGCAACAGACTAGCCCACTCTCCGGCAAAAAGTACAGTTTTAGCTGCTGATTTAGATATATGGTTAGAAGAGGACTACCACCTCTGTCCACCTGATTTGGATGATATACTCTAGTCTGACTTTTCTTAATAATATTGGCTTACTTATTCCTCAAAAAAAATTAATTTTAAATTTAGAAAATTAGAGATATGAAAAGGTACTGTTTCTTTCTTTTAATTACTCTTATACCATAACAGTATATCCCATAAATATATAGGTACATTTTTTTAACAAAAACATTATTTATTTTTTTAATTTTTAATTTTGAAAATTAGAAATATGAAAATTCATTGCTTCTTTCCTCTAATGACTCTTATATCATAATAGCATATCCTAGAAATATATAATGACTCTTATATCATAATAGCATATCCTAGAAATATATAAGTAAATCTTTTGAATAAAAAATTCTTTATTTTAAAAAATTTTCATTTTAGAAAACTAAAGATATAGAAAAGTTTTTCCCATTTTTAGAAGAAATAATAAATGTTGATTTCATGGTTAGGAGTTAATATATTTATATATATATATATATAAAAAAAAGAAAAAAAACAATGGTTGCAGTATCAATGTAAAATGAAAAAAATATATATTTAATAAAAAAAAAAATCGGGCGTGTAAATCCACACAACTCTACAACATTACAAGGTATGAATTTTCCAATATTTATTTTCTCTGTTTTGACCGTATCATAAACTGCTTATCATATTGTAATCCAATATTTTAATTAATCATAAACTACGAGTCGGGGAAGAAACATAGAAGGAAGAGTTAAAATATGATCTGAAACTATTCTAAAAATATGAAGCAAACCAGAAGGAAAATCGATCACAGAGAGAGATGAAAACCTGAAATGGAATCAACAAATTCTCCATTGATGAAGAGCTTGGTGAACTTAATGGTCGGGATCTTGACAGAAGACTCCAAGCTGTCATTACCATGACTCCCCATGTCTCGATCTCTTATCTCTGTCTGTCTGTCTGTCTCTCTCGTTTCTGAAGGAGACCGCCTTTCTTTTATTCGGTGTTCTTACTTCTTAGTAATAACTAATATGTAATGTGCATTATATAGAGGCACGTGAGGGTTGTTTTCATATTTTTTAAATACAAACTCACTGGTATTGCTCATTCTGGATACACGCGTGTCCAGAAAGCACAAGACAGTAAAAAATATTTATATAGTTACCAGGTTGGAATTTAGGAGTATAACAAACAGAAAACGACTACCACGGATATTTAAATGATTTTTTTTTCTCGTCCTTTTCTTGGTTTGCGTCATTGTTTGTATTATTGTATTGTATATTCATAAATCCGTTGATAACGGGCGAACCTTAAGTAATTTAATATTTTAATTCCCCTTTTTTCTTTCCTTTTTGCGTTTTTAGTGTTCTTAGGATTTATTTAAGATAAAATTTAGTTATAAAATTAATTATAGTTTTAAATTATAATCATACTTAATATCTTTTTATTGAAGGTAAATTTTGACAAATCTACCATGGATCACTTTTTTTTCTTGTATTCTACATGTTTGCAAATTTTCTAAAAAATTAAAAATTAATAGGTATGTCATCAATAAATTATTTAAATGACAAGTTTTTGCAGTTTAAAATTATACATAAAATATAAGCTTATAGATCATATAATAAATAATATCCTATTGACATAAAATTTGACAATTTGACATTTGTATTAAGTGTAAAAAACATACAATTCAATAGTTAGATTTTTAAAATATATAGTAATATTTATTTTATTAAGTAAAGTTGCAGCTATGGGTGTGCATGGGTCGGGTTGGATTGAGTTGAAGGGATTTTTTGACCCAACCCACCATGGTGGGTCAAAAAAAATTCAACTCAACCCAACTCATCACATAAGTCCAACCAAACCCAACCCAACAAACATGGGTTAGGTTGAACCCATGAGTTGAACAATTTTTTTTTTATTACTATTATTATTAAATTGAGCAGAAAAAAATATATCACACTTGTCACCTAAGTTGATAAATAAAATATAAATGAACTAATATCCTAATTCACTTATAAACAAAATATACATGAATTCTTAACTCAGTTATAAACAAAATATATAATATATATTTAAATATTATATATATATATATAATATATGATAGTAGGAATCGAAGTGCTCTATAGCGGGTTTTTTTTTTAATTATTAAATATATAATATATTTTTAATATAGATGGGTCGGGTCGGGTTTGTCGGGTTTGTAATTTTATGACCCAAACCCAACCCGACCCACTATAAAAAAAAAAAATTTGTAACCCAACCCAATCCACCAAGCCCTAAAAACCGACCCAACCCGACAGGTCGGGTTGGATCAAATCGGGTTTGGCGGGTCAGTGGGTTTTCTGCACACCCCTAGTTGCAGCTTTAGTCTAAACTTTATTAGTTTCTAAAAAGAAAATTTAAANAGTACCCGTTCCATATCTTCCTTGTCTTCAAATATGAAAAGAACCATGTGGTCACCTTGGTTTTGTATTTTAAAGCCATTCCTTGTCCGCCACAGTGGGTTGAAAGTTTGTGCAATGGCATCAATATTCAGCGCTCGTCTTGTGAGAAACTTCGCTGCGATGATGTATTCTTGAGACTTGAGTTCACTTGTTAAACAACAACCTGGGCCCTCTTTCTCAGACAAAGAGAGGCGATTCCAACTTCTTGTAAGATCTTCCATGGTAGAGTATGAGATGATAGTGAAAGGAAAGTAGATTGACACACTTCTGTTTCCCAGTAACCCAAGAAAAAAAGACCCCACAATCCTGGAAATAACCTTGTTATTTCGAGGAAGACAAAAACACCTTTGTAAAAAAGGGACCCCAATTCTACTGCCTAAGAGAAGACTAAGCTTTCTTAGAGTCAGAGAAACTTTTTCTAAGATCTGTAATCATTTTAAAGGTGTTTCTCAATAAGCATAAATTACAGTGGAGCACCTAATTAGGTAATAATTAGTTTATGAAGCTTTATGCAGTCACATGAAAAATGCAATAATTAGTTTAAAATAATGTTAGGGATATTATAAATTTGGGTCATGCTCATGGATGGCGTTACTTTATGCTTGGGGGTTCAATTGAACCCCCTCACTTGAAATTTTTTTATAAATTTTATATATATAATTTTTTTATTAGTATAATTTACCATGAATATATGTTTGTACACTTTCGCTTAAATCTTGCACACCCTAACTATATATTAGTTCAGTCCAAAATCAAACAACAACATAGATCATAGGTCTCTCTAAGAATAAAAAGAGAATGTTTGTAAGTCGTAGGTGTCTCTCTTTATTATAAATTTATATTATATGTGTGTGAATGTGTGTCTAATACTGATTTTGTGTGTTATTTTTTATTTTTTATTATGTTATTTGTGTGTCTAACATTGAATGTGTGTTGTGTACTACAAATATAATATAACTTTATATAATTTAATAATTAGAAAATATGGAGGGTTTGTTACATGTGTATATATTATTATCATGTTATAATAAATTTTTGTTATAAAGTTAGTGATTCAAGAACCAAAAATAGTAAAAATAGTAATTTTGTTTAAGCATTTTATTAGTTATATAGATACTTATTAGTGTATTATTTATGTACGGATGAGTATGACTATGTGGGCCAATTTAATACAGTGACAATGGGTTGAGTTTTGTCATTTAATTTAAAATATTTTTTTATAAAAAAATGACAAATTGATAATGACAAATTAATAAAAATTAAAAATGTTATACAAACTTAATAAAATAAAATGGTTACACTTACTAACATTGATAATAAATAATAACAATTGATAATAAACTATCTTGTAATGATTTTAAAATATAAAAACTCAGAAGAAAATTATAAAACTTCATATATTTGCGTTTTTTTTTTCCCGATAACTCAATATATTCAAATTCTTTTTTTTTATTAAGTTTTGTTTGGTTTAATATCTTAATGGCCTCTCTGAACAAAATTCCTAGAGCTGCCAATGGTTATGCTAACAGGTGCCCTTAGGACAATGGTTAACAATCCATTTCAGGAGGGTTTGGCTTACCTCCAGTATTTTTTTAACTAGAATCTCATTTTATTTTAATGAGAAACTGTTATATCATCTACTAATTAAATAAAAGGTAGAGATTAAAACTTACTACCACTTGCCGTTGTAAGCCAAACTCATTTTAGGAAAGTTTTGATACCACTTTTATGGAAAATTGAAAAAGCTGTCAAAATATTAATTGTTTTTTTTTTCTTTTTCCATAAATATTTTTTTTAAATGGATTATTAACCATTATTTTAAGGGCATCCGTTAGTATTTTCCTATAAATTTTATTATACAATTCTTGTGATTTGATGTGTGAATCACAAAAAAATAATTCAAATATTTATTTTTTATTTTATTGAAGTGATTTCAATAGCCAAAAGTCTTCTACCTTAACTAATTGATACCTTTTAACTATACGACTAATTTTCATATAAAAAAAATGCTATGAGTACAACTAACCATGTGATGAATTGTCATTTATTTATTGAATATGCAAGATAGTCATTCTATCTAGAACAATACAAATCAAATGATATTTAACATCTCACTCCCACTCGAAAATAATAGGTTCTTTATTTTTCAATTAAATAGATTTACAAATAATGCTCAATTAAATGGATTTACAAATGCATGACCAGTTTAAGCAAATAATATCATTCCAATAGCCAAAAGTCTTTTACCTTAACTGGTTGACACCTCATAATTATGATACTAATTTTCATATAAAAAATCCTAGGAGTACAACTAGCCATGTGATGAATTGTCATTTATTTAGGGATATGCAAAATAGTCATTCCATCAATAACAACGCAAATCAAATGATATTTTAGCATTCCACTCCCACCGAAAATAATACGTTCTTTATTTTTCAATTAAATAAATTTATAAATGCATGGCCAGTTTAAGCAAATGATTTCATTCTATCTAAGAAATAGGGGTAAATTTCACAAATCCATCCTAAATCATGGGGTTGCATGCATTTTATACTTCAAATTATAAAGACATGCAATTTACACCCAATTTGAACAAAGTTAACAATTTAACTCCACCATTCAATTGACTGTAAATTTAACAATCATATGACATTTAGAAACTAAAAAGAATGTGTGTTATTTTAGACTTTTTAGTACTTTTAGTTTGTGATGGATACAATGAATTTGAATTTTGGATGTTTTTATTGAAAACTTCATAAAGCATTAGTTAAGCTACAAAACTTTGACGAGGATGAAGAAATTAGTTTGTTGAAAGATGTGGAAATATGCCAATTAGAGATGAATTTCAATGATTTGTTAATTTACTCTTCTTCTTTTTTTTTTTTCTTTGCTAAACGATAGAACTTATTTTTTTATGGGTAAATAAACAATAGAACTTTATTCAAGGAAGTTAATACTGTAGCTGTATTGGGCCTACTAGCTGTACTAGAGAAATATACCATATTAGCCATTAAACTTGTACCAGTACTCCTCTAAAATATACTGGAAAAAAAATTACTGGGTCATACTAGCTTGTATCAAGCATATTTTAGGTGTTTTGGTAGGAAAAATAAAAAATATTAAAATTTTGATTTTTTAACTTTTATTTTTTTANACATAGGATAACACCTCATCTACATGGGTCGGATTAGATGTTTCAAATAACTCTTGGTAGAATTTATTTAAAACTGATGCAATCCCATCTGGATCCGTATGCAATTGATCGGCCTCATCTTTTATTCCCCTTATTGTGTTTTTCCTAAATCGTTTGGTGGCTTGGCTGTGAAAAAATTTGGAGTTGCAATCCCCTTTGCTTGCCCACAATACTCTGGAGCGCTGCCTCCACATACGAGCCTCTCTCTCCTTAAGAATATCAATTTCTGCTATAAGTTCCCTTACCCTCTGATTGCTTCCACTTTGTTGTGCCACCCATTCGGCTTTGGTAAGCAAAGATTTTTTCTTTTCCAGTTCTCTTCTCACATTCCCAAAACAGTTCCGGTTCCACCATTCTAACTCTTTGCTGCATTTGTCAACCTTCTTGATAACTGAAGTGCCTAGGGAACCACCTGATTGACCAACATCACCAAACCTCCATGTTGCTTCCACCATCTCACCACACTGGTTATCTGATAACCACATTTCCTCAAAACGAAACCTTTTTTTTACAGGTGGCTGATCCAACCCCGAGAGATTAATTAGAAGGGGTGAGTGATCAGATGAAAAGCACCTTAGGTGGTGAATACGTGTACCAGGGAATTTCAGGAAAAAAGAATTAGTTGCCAAACCTCTATCCAATCTCTCCCAGATTGACCTTCCGTCTTGAAAATGCCTAGCCCATGTGAATCGAGGGCCAATGAAACCCATATCCATGAATCCACACTCATCAATTACTTCCCGAAACTGCTGCATTTGATTATGGTTCCGGAGAGCCCCACCCAATTTTTCATTCTGTTTTGTCACCTCGTTAAAATCACCTGCACACATCCAAGGGATCTCGGAATGATTGATAAGGCTTCGGAGATTATTCCATGCTTCCCATCTTTTTGCCGTGTCTGGTTCTCCATAAAACCCTGTAAAACGCCAAGCATTCTCGGTGTTTTTATCAATGCAAGAATCAATATAGTACTTGGATGACCCCTCAATGGTGAGGTTAACAGATGCTTTCCAGAACATAACCAATCCGCCTCCCCTATTATTGCTCGGCACCACCCATTTATTTTCAAACTCAATTTCTTGTTGTACTTGATCTAGCCTTGCTTCATCTGTCCAAGTTTCGGCTATAAACACGACAGAGGGATCTTTTGCCCGTATAATCTCTACGAGCTCCTTCCCTGTACGTAGGTTCCCAAGCCCACGACAGTTCCAAGCTAAGCAATTCATTGTGCATGGCGGGGCTGAATTTCAGCCTCCGCCAAACCCACCGGTTCACCATCTTCAATTGTTGAAACCTGCACCCGTTTCCCCGATAGTTCTGAAAAAAATTCAGCTTGCTCAAGGCTCCTTTTCCCCTTGCTACGTATGATACTTTGAGTGTGTACTGATTCCTTTGTTGTTGTTCTGATCAAACGAGTCCACTTGGGAAGGACACGCAATTGGGCTTCATGTGATGAAGCCCTAGCTGCCACCTCTTCATTGAGACTCACATTAATTTCCTTACCGTCTGGCTTGGGGAGATTAATTTGAGCCGTAAATGATTGGGTCAATGATTGCAGGGGACACGGGTCATTAAGGGGATTTAATTCCTTATCAGACTCCACCGTATTTGTCTCCATATTAATAGCGTGTGCCTTGCCCTCATTAAGAGGTGAGACACCTGGATCCGTTTCACCCACTTTAATGCTGTCCCAGCCTCCACGTTCTGCCAAATTAAATTCCGGAGCATTAACTTCCTTGCTTAGCTGCACTGAAACCTGTAACGGCTCTTCCCTTGTAACTGTCACCGGTGGTTGGGGAGGCGGCTCATGCTCCATCTGTGTCACAGTTGAGGTTTGCTGCTCATCGGAATCCATGGATTTCTGCACCTGCTTCTTTTTTGATTTGTAAAAACCTGGGACATACACCACGTTCTTCCTAGCTGACCCAAAAGCCGCAGCCCTTAGGTGTGGACCGAATTGTTTTTGCTCTGGCAGGAGGGAACCATCACTGTCAATCCAGATATCACAGTCTTTGTCATCGTGCTCGAAGCTTCCGCACCAATAGCAAATATTAGGGAGTCTTTCATACTTGAAATTCACCCACACTTGCTCTCCTTTTTCAAGTGTAATAACACGACCACGAGAAATAGGCACTGTAACGTCCATCACGACTCTAACTCGAATAAAATTTCCTCCCTCGTTAACTGAAGTTTCTGGACCTCGTACCACCTCGCCAAGGACTTCACAAATTTTTTCTGCTGCTGCCACGTTCATGTATCGTATGGGGATATTATGCACCTGGACCCAAAAAGCAGTTTTGTTAAAACTTGAAGCCGTAAGTGGGTTGTCCTTCACATACCGTTGCATAATAATCAAATGTTTATCGAAGCTCCAAGGTTCACTCTTGAGTACCCGTTCCATATCTTCCTTGTCTTCAAATATGAAAAGAACCATGTGGTCACCTTGGTTTTGTATTTTAAAGCCATTCCTTGTCCGCCACAGTGGGTTGAAAGTTTGTGCAATGGCATCAATATTCAGCGCTCGTCTTGTGAGAAACTTCGCTGCGATGATGTATTCTTGAGACTTGAGTTCACTTGTTAAACAACAACCTGGGCCCTCTTTCTCAGACAAAGAGAGGCGATTCCAACTTCTTGTAAGATCTTCCATGGTAGAGTATGAGATGATAGTGAAAGGAAAGTAGATTGACACACTTCTGTTTCCCAGTAACCCAAGAAAAAAAGACCCCACAATCCTGGAAATAACCTTGTTATTTCGAGGAAGACAAAAACACCTTTGTAAAAAAGGGACCCCAATTCTACTGCCTAAGAGAAGACTAAGCTTTCTTAGAGTCAGAGAAACTTTTTCTAAGATCTGTAATCATTTTAAAGGTGTTTCTCAATAAGCATAAATTACAGTGGAGCACCTAATTAGGTAATAATTAGTTTAGTGAAGCTTTATGCAGTCACATGAAAAATGCAATAATTAGTTTAAAATAATGTTAGGGATATTATAAATTTGGGTCATGCTCATGGATGGCGTTACTTTATGCTCGGGGGTTCAATTGAACCCCCTCACTTGAAATTTTTTTATAAATTTTATATATATAATTTTTTTATTAGTATAATTTACCATGAATATATGTTTGTACACTTTCGCTTAAATCTTGCACACCCTAACTATATATTAGTTCAGTCCAAAATCAAACAACAACATAGATCATAGGTCTCTCTAAGAATAAAAAGAGAATGTTTGTAAGTCGTAGATGTCTCTCTTTATTATAAATTTATATTATATATGTGTGTGAATGTGTGTCTAATACTGATTTTGTGTGTTATTTTTTATTTTTTATTATGTTATTTGTGTGTCTAATACTGAATGTATGTTGTGTACTACAAATATAATATAACTTTATATAATTTAATAATTAGAAAATATGGAGGTTTTGTTACATGTGTGTATATTATTATCATGTTATAATAAATTTTTGTTATAAAGTTAGTGATTCAAGAACCAAAAATAGTAAAAATAGTAATTGTTTAAGCATTTTATTAGTTATATAGATACTTATTAGTGTATTATTTATGTACGGATGAGTATGACTATGTGGGCCAATTTAATACAGTGACAATGGGTTGAGTTTTGTCATTTAATTTAAAATATTTTTTATAAAAAAATGACAAATAGATAATGACAAATTAATAAAAATTAAAAATGTTATACAAACTTAATAAAATAAAATGGTTACACTTACTAACATTGATAATAAATAATAACAATTGATAATAAAATATCTTGTAATGATTTTAAAATATGAAACCTCATAAGAAAATTATAAAACTTCATATATTTGCGTTTTTTTTTTTTTTTTGATAACTCAATATATTCAAATTTTTTTTAT
>NW_027069582.1:1457920-1470529 GCF_002906115.3 Quercus suber | reverse complement strand
GTTGCACAACACGAATTCATATCCAAGAACTTCTTTAGTTAAGGATATGTTGCATTTCAACATCTGGTCCATGACTTCAAGTACTCACTTGAATATTTTGGTCCAGTACTTTGAGAAATTTGAATTATATATATTACAGAAACTTTAACACCATCAGTTTTGAATATGCTTTAACTTGATCACTGAAAAAGGCTTTTGAGAGTAAGAGGCAGAATACCTTCAAATTTACAATCAATAGAGCTTTAAAAGTATTTTTCAGGTGTATTTGGATACCTTTTTCTTGTATACATGAAACCCTAAGCAACCGATGGGCTGAACAGGCTAAAATCTTGAATTTAGAATTCCGCAGTTCAATCGATCCAATTAAATTTCAATCTATTGAGAGCTAGGCTCAATTGATCAAACAACTATCGAAAGCCGAAACTTGCACAGTAACTAACCTAGGCAACAATCTTTACTATACAAAGGACTTTTAAAGCACCATACAAGACACTTATGCTCATAATTTGCTAACCTATAGATAAAACCTAACACCACATTTGTTAATAACTTTTGTCACATTAATGAAAAAATCAATTATTACTTTTTAAATGTGTATGGGGCTAGACTCACATGTTAATAACCTTAATATTCTCTTATAATAAACATATGATCACATGCAAAATAATAATCTTATAACCGTTCAATAGCAAACACATCATGTGCACAATAATAGCCCTTCAAATATGCATGTGACGTATATGTTATTAAAGGGTATTAAGGATATTAACGTGAAGTTTCAGTCTTTCAGACACATTTTTCACAAAATTTGGATTTTTTATTAATTTGATAGAAAATAATAATGAAGGTGGTAAATTTTTCATTACAAAACTGTAAGGAGGGACATTGTCATAATTTAAATTAAATAGAGACATTATAACTGCTCTATACTTAAAGTAGGAAAAGAGAAATTCTCCCGTACAAAAATATCAATGACTGTGATTATAGCTACCTAGTTTGTAGCTAGGATTGGTTGACAAATTTATCCACTATATTATTTCAATATTGTCTTTTCTCTTTATGTCTTTTTCTTCATTACTTACCAAGAAAAATGTCTTCTTCATCTTTAATTTGGAATTGAGTTAAATGAAAAAGTATAAAAAAGAATTGAAAATGAAAAAGTGGGTTTAGTGAAAAGATGTGCTACCTTGCCAGAATTTTGGTAATTACGCATAACTCTCTGCAGATTTATAATTTTTCCTCTAAATGGTCAACTTGCAGTCTTTGAAACTGTTTCCATTCTACTTATGTTATGTATCAAAGATTGTACGAGTGATGATGCCATTGCGTGCCCCCATCAACTAATTGATTATGCAAATGGATAAAAATTGTCCACTTGCAGCAATTCATATATAAATATTTGTGAATCTATGACCGACGTAGTTGTCCCTACATATATGAACTATATTTGTATAAACAATAATTAAGAGATAGAAGAATAAGACAATCAATGGGAAACAACAAGGGGACAGAAACTAGAATAATCAAACATGGGGTATGCTCTAAAGTTATAGTCAGGATATTACAAAGACTTACATTTTTGTAGCTTTGTTGCTTGGAGTAGCATCCATGGACACATTAAAGAAAGGAGTTTTATAAGAATGGGAAAACTATGGCCTAATTAAGAACAATAATGTTTCTCCATTTGATATATTAGTCAAGCCAATTGCTTAACGACACAAAAGACAGCCATTGATTGATAGGCACCTTCTTTAAATTATTTGAGTGTTTGTTTTCTTTCTCTTCTAGCCTGCTGATATCATATTTTCACAATTCTTTGTATTTCACTTTTATGTTCATTTGTATGAGTCTAAATCTTTTGTCTCATTTTTCCTGCTCCACTCTATACTCCACCAATAAATACTTACCACATATTCACCTAATTAATTAAATACTACCATTAATTAATAATTATAGTATTAATAAGTCAATAATAATAGTATTTAATTAATTAGGTGAACGCATAACAAGTATTTATTGATGGAGTATAGAGTGAAGTAGGAAAAGTGGAACAAAAGATTTGGACTCCATTTGTATTTGTCATGACACCGAGAATGGTTAACTATATTTGCGCTACATCCAAAGAGTTAATTAAAGGCCAATTGGAACTCTTCCTAATCATTTATAAAGGCCAATCCGATGTTGTAAATACATGTTTTGGGATTTAATAAAAATTCAATTAATACATATTTATCTAATCCAATTTCTATAATCCGAGATATTACTGTATTAAACAGAAAAATGGAATAAATAACAGTCCATGCATAAAATTTTTGTAATCAATCCAATTATATAATCCGAGATATTACTGTATTAAACAGAAAATTAAATTGGAATAAATTATTAACAGTCCGTGCATAAATATTTTGTAATCAATGAAAAAAGAGAGAGAGTCAATTATATTATTTAGGTATGCATAAGAAAAGAATATGGATGAGTTCCAATCAATGGTGCCAACTGCCAAATGCATTAAACTTAGAAAACATAAAGTTGGCATTTTTAATTATGATTAGAGAGTGGATCAGATTGGTGTTCTTCTTGTTCTGCATGGCAATCATGATAGTTACCTTTTCAATTAACAACTAAATTAGTTTATTGATAATTCCTCAACATTGCTGTCTCTATAGTGATCAACTAGCAAGTGGATGCTTAAAACTGTCCATCATAAAAAAGAGAACGTGTGGTTGGTGATTTTGTTTGGCCCTATTCTTTTGCTCTTACCCTAAAAAAACAGTGAGATCTAGAGAGAGAGAGAGAGAGAGAGAGAACCAATAGTTTTTGTTTATACTGTTTCTTGATTCTTCTCTCTCTCTCTCACTAATCATATCACTACACACACACTATTCTTCTTCTTCTTTTCTTTTAAATTTTTATCAGAATAATCAGACTTCACTCACAATATTCAGCATAAAGTAAACGAAACATCATTATCAAAGACAATCATTTAGGTAAAAGTTTCAAATATTTTTTATTAAAAGCTGGACTATTTCTTTTGGCCGAAAAGTAAAAAAAATCATTCACCATGCATGAGTTCTCTGTCTAGGGGAGCTTGCATAAATAGTTGAATAGTACTGAACACAGAAAATGTGTAAAAAAGTAAACAAAAAATAGGATTTGATCCATACCTGGAATGTATACCATATAAATATAGGTTTTTGTCAGCTCATCCAGTATCGTGAATAATGAATGTGAGGGACACAATTTTTTCCAGAATCTATTTTATGGTTTATAAGTGTAGTATTATTTTTATATTAAATTATTATTGACATCATTTTTATTGTACACTGATATCAATAGAGAAGTAAAAAGTTGTGAAAAAAATTGGCAAAATGAGATAGTCTTCCTCCAAATGTATTACCATCCACCTTACAAAAGGAGTAAAAGGGGGGAAAAATAAAATAAAATAAAAGAAAAGAAAGAGAACTTTATTTTAAGTGACTTGATACATTTCCTAGAAAGTTGGTAAGGACTTTTTGTATTGCCTCTTCTTTCCACATGTGAAAAAAGATTTTCTTTTATGAAGATCATTGCAAGACATTAAGAAAGCTACTTTCAAAAGAGATCCCTAGATTCTATTGTCTCATATTGGGGTGACTAAGGAAATGGGGTTTCCTTCATAAAGAAAAAACCTAAAAAGCAAATGATGGATTAACCAAAACATTTTTTTTTTTGGCTAAAAAAAAAAATTAACCAAAACTAGAATGTTTATAAAGCATCAATTTTGAGCAAATGTTTTCCATCCAACTATAGAGCAATGTAGATTCAAAGGAAAAAAGAAAAGAAAAAAAAGAGGGAGATAGAGAAATTATTTTGGCAGTTTCATTAACTCATGCAACAAATTTCTTAGATTTGTAATACAATACAATTTCCTAGTACAAATTCATTTAATTAGCTAGCATCCATATAGCCACAACACTAACTAAAATGGAAAGGGTGCAGAAATATTTCACAAAGTAATAATCATGTCCTGCAAAAGGACTAGCTTGAGTATTTATCAATATGGACATGGAGCCATGAGGCTCCATCGTTCATAAGCTGTTTTTATTGTCATTATTGAGAAAAATGGGACCCAAATGAAGTTGCTTGATGGAGCAAGACAAAATTGTCAATCATCTGATTTACAAGCATAGGTAAAAAAAGAAAAAGAAAGAATTGAAGGGTGACAGGCCTTTTTCCTCTTTGAAATTTCGTAGAAATGTTGAAATATTTGTTCTTAAGGAAAAGGATAAGAGTTCTTGAGGTTTTTGATGTGGATTGACACTGAAAAGAAATCTGAAGATTTCCCGAATGTCCAGCAAATTTAAAATCTAAATTCTGATAATGACTTCCCCAAACACAATGGAAGTGTTATTTATTAATTTATTCTAATTTTACTTTTTGTTTTTAATCTTGGAAGGGAAATGGGGAAAGGTGGGGGTTAATTTTTTTTTTGGTGTGTCAAATTAAGACATTTATCCTAGTTTCAAACCAAATTAAAGCAAGCATGTCACGCATGGTTGCAACAAGTCAAGAAAACATAGTTCCCCACTTGTTACATCTTTTGAATTTTTTTTCTATGGT
Source organism: Quercus suber (assembly GCF_002906115.3). Lineage (NCBI taxonomy): Eukaryota > Viridiplantae > Streptophyta > Magnoliopsida > Fagales > Fagaceae > Quercus > Quercus suber. The sequence goes on along the minus strand of NW_027069582.1, from coordinate 1,465,930 downwards.
TCCTTTTGGGGGGAAGGGTGGGGAGGTGTTCAGCTACTCTTTTTTTGTGGTTTCAAGCTAAAACAATTTGTGGGCCTAGGCCATTTAAATTATAAATAAATATATAGAGGATTGGGTTCAAATTACACGTGTTGTAACTCTAAGTAATATTTAACTACTCAATATTTTTTAATTGGATGCGAATTTTGATAAATTCATTGTTGGGTTACTTTATTTTCGTGTATTCTCCATACTTGTAAAATTTCAAGATGATCAAATATCAATAGACAACTCATCAATCAATGGTTTAAATTTTAGTTCTTGTAATTTAAAATAATACATAAAAGGTAATTTTATGAATCAAATGGTAAATAAAATCCAATTAGTATTAAAATTGGCATGCATGTTAATTAAGAATATTGTGGGGCCTAAGAATCTGGCGACCCCAACTTACTTTACATTAAGCCCAAGGCCCAAGCCAAGGAGGGCAAAACGTCTGAGGATCAACGTAGAAAGCTCAAGTTGCCAGGGAATATCGCCAAGGACGATCCTGTCCTCAGCCAGCCGAGATCATAAAGGGGAATAGCAGCGCGCCACTAAGGGCAGCCTTCCTAAGCATTCCAAGAAAAAGACAAGTATAACAGGTTAGCCCTAAAAGCATGGTGGAGGAGTAATTCAAGGAGAAACTGTCACCTCCTCATTAAATGCCCACAACTAACGTTCTAGGCGCATTAATAAGGAAATGACTTTGAACAGTGCTACCTCAGTTATTGCAATCCTACAATAGAACGCCAGAGAGGATGTCTGATAGGACAGACACTCAAGTATAGGCTTGGATGATCAACAAGTGGAAGGTCAAGATCGTTTAAAGATGACTATATAAGAGGATGATCATCCAATATGTACAGGCGGGAGGGGGGGGAAAGCTCTTCAGGTTGGGCCGAGGACAAGCTTTCTTCGATGAACTCAACTCGTTCCTGTTTTATCAGCATAAAAATCCGTTTTAACTATTATCCATGCACTAAAACCTAGGTCTTTGGCCCACTCTCTACAAAATTCATTGTAATGAGTCCACTGGGCCAAGATGCCGTTCACATTTGGGTCTAGTCTGAAAATTGCGACCCTACAATTGGCATCGTCTGTGGGAAGAGCTTGCGTGATGGTAAGTGCGATGGGTAGTTAAGATAGGATCAGGCCCTCACTGGCCAGAGTCCCCGGGGAAAACCATTATAGTGGCTAGTCTACTGTACAAGTAAGACACTACATAAGGCATACACAGTTGTTGTCCCAGCTTAGCTCCTGCTTAGGTCTATAGTTCGAAGTGCGGATTATACGGGGAGGATCGCTAAATGAGGGACAGTTCTGGGGGCTTTTGACATCAAGTACATGTCCTGTACCTTTATCCAGGGTCAGGCCCTCGCAAATCTGGCAGCCAAGTTCGCTGGACCTCCATCAAGGGAAGTGGCAGTAATACAGAGCAATCTAAGAAGGCCCCGCGACGAGGCTAGTTCTGGAAAGTATACGCCGATACCTTATAATCTACTGAAGTAGTTAAACGAAACCTTGGCTATGACAAGTCCTCGGACATCCTGCTTTAGGAGAATTAACACACACTGGCAATTATCTAAGTATTAGACAGAACCAAGGTCTTGCATGGTCCTCGAACTCAAATCTATGGGGAAACTAACAACTTTTGACAAATTATCTAAGTGTTAGACAAAATCAAAGTCTTGCATGATCCTCGGACTCAAACTTATGGGGAAACTAACAACTTTTGACAAATTATCTAAGCGTTAGACAGAACCTAAGGCATGCCTGGATCCTCGGGTCAAACACTTGGGAAAAACCGATGCCATGGCGTAATTATAAATGCCGAACAGAGACTTGATGCACGATGGTCCTCTTGGACAACTTACTTTAAATTCAATATCCTTTCATAGTTATATAATTTGCGGTATAGAACACATGGTTATGTTCCTGACTATTCCTACATAGCTAACTTATTTAAGGCTGGCAGCCGAGAGCTGTAGTCGGCTTTGTTAAAATCAAGGCGACGATTTTCTTGTTACCACCAACGGCATTAGTTCTGAGTCCCATTGAAAGGGAAAAATGACAACACACACAGTAAATAATTATTGCAAAGAAAGAAAAATTCGTAAAGTGAAAAGTACAACCTTTTTTATTAAATAAAGGAAAGGTACATCATATACCGAATGGCTTAGGCAAGTTTGTTTTAAAGCTAACTATAAAAAAAGAGGCTGAGGCAGGCTTGTTTTAAGGCTACCAACAGCAATCGAACCAGTGCGGATGGTACTGGCGATGAGAAAGGAGAAGAAGCGGAAGCGCCTAATGGCCCCATCCCAAGACGTTCTCTTGATTCTCTCCCATTTTCATGATAATTAAGCATTGGAGACGGCAACGCTCGGGCATCAACCATTCAGCAATCTTACAAACCTCCATTGGTAAGTGAACTGGACGCGAATCACTACTAGCTTGAAGGGTAGGCAAAGACGCATACTGGAGAAAAACGTCATATTTCTTACGAACCTTTCTCCTAACCGCACGATGTCCTACCATCAAGGTGAGACCCAGACTTTGTCGCACCGAAAGTCTAACACGATCTACGCCCACTTTAGTTCTAGGTTGAAGGAGGAAGGTCTCTTTTCTTGCTCAGTTGAAAGGTAGGAACATCTTTGGCCTCTGCTTCCTTTGTCTCAACTGCGTTGCCTAGGATCTGGGTGGAATTCTTGGTTCCTGCGAGGAACTTGGCTTCCTTACCCTTGCCTTAATCCAGGGTCATCTCATTCCCTAGGCTTTGATCACGATCTTGGCAAGGTCTTTGGAAATGCTCAGATGGTTGAGAACTTAAAGTTCTTGACGAACTCAAAGATGTGTAAATATGAAAGAATGATTCCGCCGGAGCGCCTTATATACAAGGAGAAATCTAGCAGAAATTAATGTGCACGGAATCTAAAGAATCTACAAGCTAAATAACTCCTGCCTAATTTTTGAAGAAGCCCCCACCATTAGATTACCATCACACCATTGAATGTAGGGGCACAGAGCCACCAGAGTTTAATGAGGGTGCGCTCCGTATATCGAGGCACTCCATATTTCGAAGCGCCAGGAACGTGCATTAGGCAGGTGAAGAGACTCAAGTGCTGACGAAAGACAAGGCTCGACAAGCCGTAACAAGGATCCGAGGACATCAAAATTCTCCTTTCTGTCCGAGGGTTCGGACAGCAAGATTTCGAGGGGCTATTATGGGGCCTAAGAATCTGGCAACCCCAACCCACTTTACATTAAGCCCAAGGCCCAAGTCAAGGAGGGAGAAATGTCCAAGGATCAACGTAGAAAGCTTAAGTTGCCAGGGAACATTGCTAAGGACGATCATGTCCTCAGCCAGCCGAGATCATAAAGGGGAAGAGCAGCGCGCCACCAAAGGCAGCCTCCCTAAGCATTCCAAGAAAAAGACAAGTATAACGGGTCAGCCCTAGAAGCATGGTGGAGGAGCAATTCAATGAGAAACTGTCACCTCCGCATTAAATGCCCACAACTAACATTCTGGGCGCATTAATGAGGAAATGACTCTGAACAGTGCTACCTCGGTTACCGCGATCCTACAGTAGAATGCCAGAGAGGGTGTCTGATGGGACAGACACTCAAGTATAGGTTTGGATGATCAACAAGTAGAAGGTCAAGATCGTTTAAAGAGGACTATATAAGAGGATGGTCATCCAATATGTACAGGCGGGAGGGGGGAGAGAGCTCTTCGGGTTGGGCCGAGGACAAGCTTTCTTCGATGAACTCAACTCGTTCCCGTTTTATTAGCATAGAAATCCATTTTAACTATTATCCATGCACTAAAGCCAAGCTCTTTGGCCCACTCTCTACAAAATTCATTGTAATGGGTTCATTGGGCCAAGATGCCGTTCGCATTTGGGCCTAGTCCGAAAATCACGACCCTACAAATATATAACCCAATAGTAAGATTTTTAAAATACGAATTAAATAACAAGTTATTAAATAGTGTAATATTGTTTAGAATTACATCAAATGAAACTTAAACCTCTCTCTCTCTCTCTCTCTCTATATATATATATATATATATATTTGTGTGTGTGTGTGTGTGTGACTTCATTTTACAAAAACAAAAAAAAAAAAAAAACAAAACAAAACAAAACAAAAAAACAAAAAATCCATGGAGGAGATGAATGTAATTGATATATGGAGAAATTTTCTATGCAATATGAATTGGAGGAAGTCTCTCCAAATTGTGCCGTGTTATTAGCAGAGGGTGACACCTGTCCCACTCCATTAAAACTCAAATTCAAGAGATAACTCCCGTTCACTCAAACGTTAGCCATTTTTCCATATTTTTTTATTAAAAAAATAATTAATTACTTCTCACACCATCACCTAAACGATCAGTCCTTTCTCTCTCTCTCCTTCAACGCAAATTGGTTCCCATCTCTCATGATGGGGAACCAATTTTTCTCCATCATGGAAAAGCATGACATGAGTTCTTGAATTGATACTATTTCTTTCCCGGTTTTTTATCATTCTTCTTCCCCAACCAAAAGCAACCGCCCTTGTCAACCAAAATTTCTAGTTGATTAAAGCCAAACAAGCATGAAAAACCTAGGCAAAGAAACACCAAAACAAAATATCAGTATCCAAATTTTTCTTTAAAAAATTAAAAATTTCTTCGAAAACAAACATAAGCTAGAAATATCAAAGAAAAATTAAAACAAACCCACAAACTTGACAAAATCAAATTCTAATTCTACTGCTGCTAGTAGCCAAGTTTATCATTAATCCTCAACAAACCCATAAACTTCTCAAATCAAATACCATACCCAAATCTAAGCCAAAACAGAAACCCAAAACAGATCCATTGATCTCACCCAAACTTCAACTTCAACCTTAAAAATAATTTGCACTATCACAACGCCTATCTCACTAGATCAACAACACAACCATGAAACACAAATGCCATGGAGAAAATCGAAGAAGCCTCCTATGTTCTTCTAAATCTTGGTTTAAGTTCATTCTCAACCATCAAAAGAAGCCGATTTTGGTACAAAGATGTAATGGGCATTGAGTGATTGTTGTTCAGACGAAGAGGGAGAGTTAGATGAAGAAAGAAGAGACTTGGGTGAGAATGATCGTGGGAGAGAACGAAAATGATGAGGAAGAAGAAACGGGGAGGAGAAAGTTTCTCTGCAATTTGGAACAAAACAGAGAGATGGGGAAAGGATTTGCATTGAAGGAGAGAGAGAGAGAAAGGACTGATCGTTTAGGTGATGGACTGATGGTGGTGAGAAATAATTAATTATTTTTTTAATAAAAAAGAAAAAGAAAAAATGGCTAACGTTTGAGTTAATAGAGTTATCTCTTGAATTTGAGTTTTAATAAAGTGGGACAGGTGTCACTCTCTGATAATGATACGTCATAATTTGGAGAGACATCCTCCAATTCAGATTGCAAAAAAACTTTCTCCTTGATATATTAGTTTCAATAACCTCCAATAATTTTCACTCTTTCACTTCAAATTTCATGTCATATCACTTCTTCATATTAATATTTTTTTTTTTTTTTTGGCTGACACATCTTCATATTATATGTCGTATCACTTCTTCATATTAATATTAATTTTTTTTTTTGGCTGACACATCTTCATATTATATGTCAAATCAAATGGAAATGTTTAATGAGTTTTAGTACCATATATTTTGGGGCACACATTAGTAAATCATTTTATAAAATTTTCTATGAAAAAATAAAAAAAGTTACTAACTTTTTTGACAATCTTTTTAATTTTTTATAAAAAATTTTCTAAAATAGAAAAATAATATGTATCCTAAGGGTCATATTTGATATAAAAATATAGACGTTGTGCAAAATATTCCTCGTGATATCTTTTTCAATTTGATTTAGCACATACAAATAAACAAAAGATAACGTAAAATTGGGAAGGAAAGTCAATGTTTGTGACCAAATTCAATAAAAGATAACTGGAGAAGAAAAAATAAGCACTAAAAAGAGATTATTTCCCAACTTTACGTTAGAATCTCACCCGTTTAAGAATTATTTTTCTTTGATTTGATGTTTTGCATTTTGCACAAAAAGCTCCAAAGTCCAAAATTTTATCTTCTTCTTCACAATTGACCGGGAAAACGATTACATGGATTAGGTCTGATTTGATGCTTTTTATTCCACACTCTACCAAGCTCCAAAAGCCCAAACATTTCTCTCCTCCTTCGCAAGTGACCAAAAAGAAGAATTAGTCTCTTCAAAAAAAAAAGAAAAACAGAAGAATTAGTTTGGCTGTCCTTGTTTACGCGTATTTTTGGTTTTTTTACTATCTTCACAAGTAAAGTCGAAGGTGCACTTCTTAAGATAATAAAAAAAATTTCTTTGAAGCTAGCTTCTGGCGCAAAAATTTTCTTCTTAACCCATTTTCCTATTGCTAAAGTCTTCGATTCAATAGGGAAGTTTTGGACCTATTCTCTATTAGGTAAAGGAAAATATCATCAAAAAAATTTAGTATCACAAAAAAATATACAACTTTAACCACAACTCTTCAGGCCTATTTGGTTGGAGGGGTGGAAATGTAGAAAGATAGAAAATAGTGGAAGGATAAAAAAGTGAGAGGATATAAAATATTTTAATTTCTCTCATTTTTGTTTGGTTGGGAGTGAAAAAGTGGATGGATGGAAAATGTGAGTTTGTATAAATTTACTCATACTGTTAAAAATGATGGCCGATTAAAAAAAAAAGTGACCTTTCAAAAAAAAAAAAGTGACAAATAACAAAAAAGAAAAAGAAAAAAAAGGAACTGGACATGGGCATTTTTGTCCATTAAGCAGCCCATTTTTTTCCTTTAGTTTTTTCTCCATTTTGAGGAGAAAACTTTTTGGTGGGCTTAGAAAGAAAACACCCGAGCCCCACCATTTATTTTCCTGCCTCTCCACCTAACTAAATACACTCAAAAAAGTTTTTCTTATCATTTTCTCTCTAAAATTTTCCATCTACCATATTTTACCTCCAAACAAACACACCTTTCATGTGGTTAACTAGGGTTGGTAGATAAAAAGTGATAAAATTATATGAAAGTAACACGCAATAAATCACTATCCGTCGGAAAGTTACGACAAAAAGTTACAAGCTTGTTTATATAAGAAGAACTCAAATATTATGCTCTATACATAACCTTGAGAACAAAGTTCCAAGTAGTAGTTGGTGGGGTAGTTGGTTGCATCATCATTCCTCAACTGCTCAGTTCACTGCTCATACTCATTGTAAAAGGAATTGACCGGGTCTCGATGAATTCATAAGCCCATATGAACCTGACCCGATCAAAAAGAGCTCTAGCCTACATTGAATCATTAGCCACTACATATGTGGCTTTCACACGTAATCTTAAATTCTTCCTAACGTTCACACATAAATTAAAATATTTCGTTTCAGGTTAGATGCAGCACAAGAAAATTATGTAAAACGAGACAGCCAATCAGCCATCGAACTTGTTTATCCAAAAAAAAGAAAAAGCCATCGAACTTGACCACCTGAAGTTTTAAATATATATGTGGGGCTTGTTACCTAAAAAAGGTATAGTAGCCCTCAGAATTGGGCCCAAGGCCCAAAGGCCCGATCCGAGGATACGCGTATGTCCGAGGACAGCCTAAAGAAGTTTTATTCACGTTAAATAGGTGATATGAAAGGTATAAACAGGTGTTATATACGGTGGTATAGCACACGTCCGAGGACGCCAAAGTCCGAGGTGAAGGTAACCTTCGTACTGACTGAAAGATTCTGCCAGGTTGTAGCTGAATTGGAAGTTGGATATAGCTTAAAGAGGCGTCGGAGAAGGTAGAAAATATCTTCTAAAGTCTATCACCTCCTCATTAAATGCTGTCCACCTAACACTCTGGCCGCATTAATGTGGAGGTGATACCTGAATAGTAACTAAGCAGCTTTATGACCACTAAGCTGAAGGTTCCGGTAGGGACTAGATGGGACAGAAAG
>NW_027069582.1:1443118-1457637 GCF_002906115.3 Quercus suber | reverse complement strand
CGAGTGTACGTGTCTGCTTCGGGCCTTGCGGGTATGATTAGAGAATGGATTTTCTCGTGTCTGAACTTCTCCACTCTTTGCTTCCTGGGGGTATTTAAGTAACCATGTGCAAGAGCTTCTAATACTCTAATGGTCGGTGGTCGGTTTCTTGTGCCTTGCCTCCTGGTGTTCATATCAGGCTGCTGTTCTGCAGTACCCATATCAATAGAGGTTTTCAATGTGTCAGGAACTGGCTCAATTTTCTTAGATGGAAAGCATGAAACATCTTCATTTACACGCTGCCTGTCTTTGACCTCCATTACTACTGCTTCCCATTTTCAGACTCTTGTAAACCCTGGGTAGATTCAGGTCAAATGATGGCAGGGATTGATGTGTCTCATTTTTCAGATAGGATGTTTTCATGCCAGTAAAATTTCCACTAAGGATGCCTCCACCACTCTCCTCTTCTGGACTGCTTTTAGCTGCACAAATAATTGAGGGAACTTTCTCTTGAGAACCAACTTGAGAACTGACATTCTTACCTGCATCTGGTGGGTTCAATGCCACAGAGAGTCCTGTTTTCTTGAACCCAAGTCTTCTGATAAGTCCTCAACAATGCAGTTTTTCTTGGCATTAGCACAAGAAGTTAACTTCCGCCTTTTAATCACAGGTGCTACAAAATTTGAATGGCCAGATTTTACACGCCGACTAAATTGATGCTTGATAGTCCTCTTCAGTTGCCTGTCATCGGATGTAGTGGTCTTCTCATCCTGGTGGCTCTCCATAATTTTGTTTGCAGTAGTATCTGAGTTATTAATGATTGCCTTTTGGTTGTGTTATCACTATCGGATATAATATTCTTATCACTGCTCAACAGAATGTTAGAGCATCAAGCGCATGCCCATCCAGTGAATCTTCTGAGGTCCCTTCAGTTTCTCTCAAAAAAGTGTCAGCTCAGAATTACTTTTGAGTTCAAATGGTGAATATCTAAGTTCTCTCACCTTGGATGATTTTTTCCATGGAGCAAACTAGTATCAACAACAGTGAACTTCATGCCATTTGGACGTTTTTCACCAATTGTACCCTCAGTGTGGTTGGGTTTTTTATATTCATTTCAATGTTCAATGGCATATCTGTAGCGGAAACCTCATATCCATCAAGAATTCTAAGAATTTCCCTTCATTATCATTCAAATGATTGAAGAGCTTGGAAGTCCTTTTGGATTCAACTGGTAAATATCTCAGTTCTCTCACATTGGATGATTTTCCTCCATGGACTGAACTGGTATCAACAACAGTGAACTTCATACCATTCTGATTGCAAATAGAAACTCGGGTTTAAGGTAACAATGGCGCTGATAATTGGATGGATCATCTGGGTCTGATGTCACTTCTGGAACCCATCCATCCTCAGTGCTGCTCCTGACTGTAGCTTCTTCAGCTTCAAAGTCAAGAAGTTTTGGTTCAGATGCCACTTTGCTCAAAACATCACTAACAGAATCAAAGTAGTGGTCTCCCTTCACAAGTTTCCTCCTCGAGAACTTCTTCACACCAGGCAAAAAAAACCAGGTAATGTCTGAGTGTTACATAACCCTGATCCTTAGGTTGCTCAGAATGCCATCCTTTAGCCAGCAAACGGGGCCAAACAGCTTCCCAGAAAATATCATTACACCGGGCTTTGCTCAACCGGAAACCTCCAGTCAGGAACTTCAGTATTTCACTGGATGAAAGAGAGGAGCAAGCTTTGCCAGTTGGTAGGTTAGGACAAACTTGAAATATGTGATTGGTCTTTCCAGGCTCCATGGCAAGGCCCGTGAGATCTTCCTTCCCCTTACCAATGCCTATAGCTTCCACAAGAATGTGAATGCCAACAGTTGACTTCAAAGAGCAGACAAATTCTTCTAGGGAAGTTCTTCCCTCTGCAAATGACTTAGAGCCCTACAGATCACAAGCATAATGGATTATTCTTTTGCAACAAGATACAATATTCTTTTCATGAAAGCCGATCAGATACAGATATAATGGATGGCTCATAATATTAATAGAAGCGGACATAAACAGCCTATAATGGTTATAGAAGAGGATTCCTAAATGAACATTTAGGGGGAGCTTTTATTTTCTAGGAACCATTAGGTACAGAAAAGGTGAATCACCACTTCGAGACCCAAACCACGGAATGTAAGATGGCCTCATAATATTAAAGAAGCGGACATAAGCAGCTATAATGGTTATAGAAAGGATTCCTAAATGAACATTTAGGGGGAGCTTTTATTTTCTAGGAACCATTAGGTACAGAAAAGGTGAATCACCACTTCAGACCCAAACCACAGATGATTAAGATGGCCTCATAATATTTAAAGAAGAGGACATAAGTAGCCTATAATGTTTATAGAAGAGGATTCCTAAATGAACATTTAGGGGAGCTTTATTTTCTAGGAACCATTAGGTACAGAAAAGGTGAATCACCACTTCAGACCCAAACCACGGATTATTAAGATGTGATTAATATCTGACGCATATCATGAGAATGCTATATCATCGTTTCGTGGAATCCTTCCCTAACTTCACATAGTATAGAATTCTAAAGGGCAATAATCCTTCTACATAAAGGTTCTCCCACAAGTTGTGGATTTTAGACCCCCTTAATTCTTAAACAATTGTTGAAGAGTCTAAAGATCAATGCTGTCCTATATCAACTGATATATTTGAAACCCTCACTATATTTAAAAATATTACTGAACACTTTCCAAATCTAAGACTAAGCTATCAAAGCAAGAACAATTTTAAAGAACCAAGGCTTCCTTTAAGTATTTTACCTCATTCTGAAAACTCTATTCTTAAAATCTTGATTCTAGCCACAACAATCTTCCTTTAATTCTCAAACTTAATTCATTAGTTTATATAACCATATGTCTCACCAACTCTTGATGGTTGACTTGTCTTCTATTCTTAATTCCAACTTATAGAACTCTTTCCTTAGTAATTCATCAAATAATGATAAATGCTGGCAGCATTTTATCCTCATTAATTTACTAGATTTAGATGGAACTGGTTTAGTACAATTGTTCAGCTGTCAGTGAGTACACCCATCTTCTTGTTCCTCCCATAGCAAGATGATATTTCTGTGCAAAGGTTGAGTATGTAAGCCTTCCTTTAGTCCCATAGCAAGAAGATATTTTGACTTAAGGGTAACTATTATCTTAATCTAGACCTCTTTTGAAAGGCAATTCAAGTCATGAGCTCTTTTGTGGCACATTGCAATCTGGATCCCTAAAATAGTGACCCAAAACTTTCTTACACAACTTCTATATCTAATTATAAGAAAATAAGATTTTATGCAGAAAGCTTATAATTTTTGGACTGGTGAAACATAAAAGTTATAGCCAAAGATTAGAAGAAGAGAAACTAATTGCTAATTAGTATATGTATTCACTATATTTGCTTTTATCTTATTATTTTAAAATTTGGAATTGTCATACTTTTGCATTGCTCTTATTTATTTTAAAATTTGGAACTTGTCATACTTTTGCATTGCTCTTATTTATTTCTAGCCTTGTTCAATTATGTATTAAAAGTAATTGGACTGGTGAAACAAACTTCCAATGAAAACAATTGCACTAAGTTATCCACAGCATTGTCATTTGCAGAAGAATAAATAAAGAAAACCAGTATGTAAATCTATTGAATGAAAGTGAAACAGATGAGTACAAGATGGTATTATGCACACTTAGTACTAAATGAAAACAAAGACTTTTTTTTTCTTCATATATTGCAGAGGAGTGATGCTTTTTAAACTCATTGCCCAATGCAAAAAAAAAGGATGTGAGTTCAGTTCCAATAAGATTACTAAGTTACTAACCATATTTTAAATTGTATGTCATTATGACTCAAAACATAAAGGATTTATGACAACATAGAAGAGAACTTGAAGTACCTCCACCAAAGTACTTTGAAATTCCTCTGGGACTTGAGGAAGCAAGCGAGATAACAATTCCTGTAGCCTCCATCCTGTAAATATTTTCCGTCCGGTTATACATTTCCTATTTCTAACCTTCCGGGAGTCTGACCATCTACGGTAGCGATCAGACCTATAAAATTCCCATAGTAGAATGAAAGCATTTCCCCATCTCTTTGTTCTGTATAAATCTCTTGATCGATATAAAATTCTTCCCAAATATATAAAACCAAGGAGGAAACCATTACTTCAGCATCACTCCAGGGGTCAGATTTTGAACCTGGAACTGGGTAATATCTTTTGCTTTTATGCACTCCAACCAAGCTTGTTTTCCCTGCCACCATGTTTCCAACACCTGCAGTTCTTGATTCCTTGTCATGGTCCAATCCAAGAACATTTGAGGGTTCAAGACTATTTACAGTACATCTCTTCTTCAACTTAAGATGAATCTTTTTCTGTTTCTTGCTTTGACTTGCACATTTGGGTTACCTGACTCATCATGATTACTAACAAATTCCCACGTTCCATCTTCAATTTTATTCACTTCCTGAACCCACATGATTGGGATGGGTAAACCCATCAAAAAGGAGTGGGAAACATCAACTGTAACTCCTAGAATCAATAGGGTTCATTAGAAGCTGAGCATGCTCAAATTTGTCATTAAGGAAGGTATTTCCACTTGATAATCATCGCCAACTCTGGTATTCACCTGTGGATCTCCAAATATATCCCTTTCCTCTGGAGATCCTGGAGGAAGTAACTGCTTATCTGATGCTTCTTCGAAGCAGTTACCATCATGATCCAGCTGAAGTGACTCCATCTGCTATACATAAAGAAAGAAAAATATACAATAAATAAAAAACAAACAGTAAGGACTACAAGCAGGCAAAGTTGAAATACGAAGGATGTGCTCAAATACATATGATCCAGATGTACATTATAAATTGAACTTGCTATTAACCAGTAGTACTGAAACCAGATAACAATCTAACAATGACATACATGAATGGTTTAAAAACCAGGTTTTGAAAATGATGAAATTTAAAAGAAGCAAAAATAGATAACCCTTTCTTGGCATTAGATGATATTTCTCTGATAATGCCATCTCTGATAATGCCTATATGCACAGACGTACAAACACAGGCATGCACATAATTGCAGTTCTTTAATTCTCATGTTATCCAGAAATAGTAAAGCACCCAACAAGTAGAAGGGAAACCCTCAAGAATGCAAAAACTGGAAAACAATTAGAAGAATAGAAGCTTTCTTAATCAATGAAAATAAATTAAATCAAAGAAGAAAATCATCTCTCTTGGCCATCAAATTAGAGGAATGCTCCATCTATGACCATCAATATTGCAAGTAAAGATCATTTTGTTGAGCATCCAATAAAATCCGGGTTTCAATTTTTAACACAAAGCCCCATTAATCATCTTTTCTAGAATGATCAACACAATAACCCTCTCCCTCTCTCTCTTCAGACCCCAACTTGCTCAATCTGTAAACACAGTATTGTACATATACTCATAGTGATCATGCAGCAAAGACCACATTCCAAATACGTGAACTAAAGGCACAATAAACTTTTAATCACAAGAAGCAAACAAAGGAAAACAAACATAACAGAGAATCTAGAGTCACCAACCCAGAACCAAAAAAAATCAACCCCAGATCCATTGTCAAACATGATTTCAACACCAAGAACAATTGAACATGTTCACAAAATTGAAATCAAACCAAACAAACAGAGTAAATGATCAAAACAAAAGACTGAAACCAAAACAAAGTTTATTCGTGCAAAGTTACCAAAACTCCAAACAATTACAAGTAAACTGAAAACATTAAAACCGACCATTGAGAACCCAAAGTTTATATCAACAATTCTCATTGATCTCACATAAAATTAACTCATATTTAAACACATTATGAACATAAACGACAATAACAATGCACATAGTGACATCACAAAAGATAAACAGTATGCAGTTGAAGTAAAGAGAAAGAGAGATTGAGTATTCACTAACCTCCATGGAAAAGCTTGAAAGTTCTAAAAACCCACGTGAGAAACAAAGCCTGGGCAAATGGGTTTTCATGTTATGCATTGATTCACAAGTATTATAAGAGTTTATTATAAAACAAACCCAAATAAGTACCAAACATAATATTGAAAAAGAACCAGAGAAAAAAGAGTACCTTGTTGAAGGCAGAGCTAAGTTTTCATGGGTGTACTAGTGTGAATTTGCGAGACCAAAAGGGAGAGAGAGAAGAGAGAGGAGAGGGAATAATAAAGAAACGAAAGTTTCTCTATGTATAAGCGAAGAGGGAGAGTAAAAATAGTGTCTTTTCTTTATGTCTTAGTACAAGTTTTGAGAGAGAGAACAAAAGAGAGACTCTACATGAAAATTTGTCTATGTGCAAGACCCATATGATGGATTAGTGCCTCAAGTTTGAATTTTTTTAAAATTTCATAGTGAATTATGTACATAATTTATATTGAATTTTTATGGAGTTTTCAATACCCGAAATTGATAAAGAGAAAAAAATTAATGGATTAGTAGTTCATTGACATTGAATGCTTACATAGTTTTCCATATTTGAAGAATTTGATTTCAACAAAGAAGAGTTAAAAATTAATGGATTTGGAGAGCATGGGTCAAGGTCTAAGTCTCTAGAAAGGAGTTCCATACATATATACACTTAGATTAGGGTAAAAATATCTTTCTATCTTGTATAAAAATAATAAGAATTTGTAATTTTGAAATAGTGAATGATAACAGAGTTCTCGATATCTAATAAAGAGAAAAAAAAATTAGGAGAATTCAGTAGATTGGTAGTCTCGTGATATGGAATTGATGAATATAAACTTCTCTCGAACATATGTATAGGGTCCAAAGTTTTTTTTTTTTTTTTCCTTTCTTTCTAATTTTGGGTCCATAGTTTGATTTTTAAGATAAATGTTTCATAATTTATATATTCGTTAAATAAGATATATTTTTGTTTGATAGAATCATTCATATAATAACACATAGAAAGAAAAAAAAATGCCTAATGAATTAGTAGTTTAAAAATATCGAATGCTTACTGAGGTTCCCGTATATTACAAATCTAATATATTACAAAGAAAAAAAAATTATGGATTAGTAGTTTAGTGATATGGGATGCTTAAAAAAAATTTCGCAATCCAATGATTTGAAGAAATTACTACATGGTGTAACTCTAAGTAATATTATACCACTCAATAACTTGTTATTGAATTTATTATTAAAAAATTACACCATTAGATTATATCTTCATAACATGCATACCAATATTCATGCCAATCAGTCGTTATTTATCATTCGATCTATAATCTCATATTTTACTCATTATTTTAAACTATAACAATTTGATTTAAACAATTGATTGATAACATTACTATGGATATCTAATCATCTTGAAATTTTGCAAGTATGGAGAATGCATGAAGATATGTAATCCAGTGGTGGATTTGTTAAAATTCGCATTCAATTAAAAAAATATTGAGAGGTGTAACATTATTTCAAATTACACTAGGTATAATTTGAACCCAACTCATATATATATATATATTGTTTGTTTAAAGGAGTCATTCATATAACAAACACACGCATAAAAATATGAATTGAATAGTAGTTTAGAGATATCAAGTTATTCAAAAAAATAAATATTTGAAAAATGTGATAGAGGACAAAGAAAAAATAATATTGGATTAGTACTTTAGTGAGATGGAATGCTTATAGAGTGTGCTATATCCAAAGAATCCATAATCTGATATAGTAGAAAATGAAAATAAATTAATGGATTTGTAATTTGGCGGTATTGAATGTTCACAAAGTTCTCAATATCCAATAGAGAAAAAAGAGAAGAATTATAGTATATTGATACTTTATTAGCATGCAACCGATGCCTGTAATATTCCTATGGTACACATATATTGGGTTCGTTGATATATATATATATATATATGGTAAGATGAATGTTTTATATATTCGTTACATAAGAAATTTTTTTGTTAAAGGAATAATTCATATAACACAAAGAAAAAAAAAAAAAAAAGAATTAATGGATTAGTAGTTTATTGACATTTGAATGCTTATAGAAAGTTTCCAACATCTACAAATCCAATATATGATGAAAAAAATGAACGAGAGAGGAGAGATGTTATACATACATACATACATACTATATATATATATATATATCTTATTTGAGCGATACCATAATAGCATCATACCCATTTGGTTTGGGCTTGCAAGCAAGGAAACTGGTGGAACTGAGATGTAGTTTAGTTATGTGACAAAGGAAAAAAAAAAAAAAAAAGATTTATGTGTGTTTGGATACTGCTTATTTTGTTAAAAACTGAAACCATTGTAGTAAAATAATTTTAAATGTGTAATAGTGCCGTGGACCCATTTTTAATGAAAGTTTTGTTGAAAAAGAGGTTTGTGAGTCCTGTGAATAGTGCACAAAACCCAGTGCCCAGAGCCAAAGAAACGCGTATCTCCAAAAAAAAAAAAAAAAAAAAAAACAAAACGCAGACACAAGGAGAAGAAGCTCTATCCAAATGCATACTAAGTGGGTTAGCACTTAGCAGTTTAGTGGCATTTGAATGTTACAAAATTTTCAATATCCAATAGAGGAAAAAATATAAATAAAGATGAATTAATAGATTGGTAGTTTAGTGGAATGTAACTAACGGTATATATAAAGTTCCTCTTTTATATATATGAACGGTTTTTGGACGTGATCGACCTATAAATTGTGAGATGAATGTTTCTATTTATCTATTACATAGCATAATTTTTTTCATTTAATTGGTACCGAAATATTTTGTTTCTCTATCAAACTAAAACACCTTTTTTGGTAGATATTGATTCTCTTGGTTTTATCACATGTGTGCCAACGTACATAAATATAACCCAAATAGATTTGACCCAACACTCATGTACAAATTTTGTTTACGCTAATCATGGTTCTTTGGTTAAAGAGACTCCTTTCTCTTGTCTTCATTTAGAAACACATGAATTCAAAAGGAATGGATAGCTAGAGAAGTATGATTTTATTCATCATAATTCTAATAGAGAAATGAAAAGATGCTACAACTTTTTACAAGTGCTTCTAATGAAAACAATCTAGGTTCAAATTTGACCCTCCTCCAACAATTGAATTCTTAAAAACAAAAAATAAAACAAATCCTCCTTTTTTTAGAGAACTAGTATAAAGAATTCCCTAGAAATTAAGGAGAGATTGGAAGTTTCTTGAGATTAATTTGATGAACAAATATAAGGTCCTTTTAGAAACACAGAAAAACTCCACAACAATTTTATTACATTATCAAATTTGCCCACCACTTTTATCATGAATTATTAAAAAAAAAAATGCATATTTTGGCAAACAGAAGTAGATATATATTGAACTCCACAAATTATTGTCAACAACAATCACTTATGAGGAATGGGATACAAAAGCAAATTATGTCGTAAAGTGAATTTTTCAACCTTATTATTTCTTTCGGCAAATTGTGGCACGCCACTTTTACGACAGAGAAAGGCGGCTTCATTGGCATAACCAACTTTCCTAGATGCATCACCACGTAACCCTTTATCGAAGAGATCGAAAGCTTGAGAGATTTCAAAGACTGCAAAGTTGTAATTATCATGACATTCTTTCATGTTAATGCAGGAAATATATATGAAATTCTCAGTTCTGTGATATGCAAAAATAGAGAAAAAAAAATGCACTAAAGAAAATAATTACACAAGACAATATTTAACTTCCTCTCCATAGACTAAGTCTTAGAAAAAATCTCATTTAAAACAGTAGTACTTTTATTTCGAATCGGCTCATAATTCGGATCAAATACAACTAAACTTCACAAAGCCCAACAATTCAACCACAATGTCGGGTTAGTGGTCTCACTAGTGTTGTCAAACATCTTAGACACATATGAAAGTGTGTACTCATACATAGAACGATTACAAGTTTTTCTGATCAAAGCGGCTCCCTTCTCTTCTAATGTAGCAACACAGGAATTCATTAGTAAGAAAAGATATGAACGGAAAGGATTGTGAGAGGGAGTGAAATGAGACCCTGATTTACCATAGTTCCAGTAGAGGAAGTTTTTTTACTTCTATTTTTCTGTTAGTTTTTTAAAGTAACCTAAAAGGCAAGTCTTGAATATATTAATTTCCACAAATATTTCTCCTTTAGGTGTAACTGTAAAAAAAATGAAAAAAAAAAATTATACCTATATATATCTTCCACCTAATTGAAAAAAAAAAATGTATGTATGTGTGTGTGTATATATATATACATACATACATACATTCATTTTTTTCTCCCTTTATATATGGGTTGGTTACACCTAGTGTAAATATATACACACATACATATGAGAAAATGGGCATTTGCCTCTTTCGCTAAAACTTTTCAGCAAAATGCCCCATATCTGAAACTAATCAGAGAAGTGCCCTGTTTTGAAACTCGATTTTCTAAAAATTGAGTTATAGCGAATTGAAATTTTTTTTTTTTTTTTAAATTTCTGAAACTTGAGTTCCATGTGAAGTACTCGAGTTCATGGAACTCCGAGTTCCTTGAAAAAATTAAAGTGAAACTCGAGTTCCATGAACTCAAGTACTTTACATGGAAATTGAGTTCCAAAAAAAAAAAAAAAAAATTCCTAAGTCCACGTTTGCTATAACTCAATGTTCCAAAAATTGAGTTTTACATTTGGAACTTGATTTTTAGAAAATTGAGTTTCAAAACAGGGGCATTTCCTTAATTAGTTTCAGAAATTAGGCATTTTGCTGGAAAATTTGTGAGAAATGGGTAAAAGCCCATTTTGGCCCACATACATACATTTTTCTCCTTTTATATATGAGTTGGTTACACCTAGTATAAAATTCAAGTAATATTGTACCCCTCAATATTTTTTCAATTATTTATAGTTTTTTGAGAGATTTTATGGCTTTTAAAAGCACAAATTTTTTTGACCACCATAGAAATAAATTCACAAGATTCTTCAGGATACTTACATGTAGAATCTGGACTTGGTTGTATTCCTAAGTTGATTCACTTGGAATTCATTACCAAACTCAATTGAGTAGGGTAAAATATTATCTTAAAGAAAACGATTGATTTGTGCCCTTAAACCTACTTCAAATTTTTGGTTTTTCCATTAATTTCCCCTTAAATTCCCAACAAGCTTATTATATTTATGAAGAATTGGAAATAATGATTTGTAGAGGCTTTCAAAGTAATGTTCAAGACTTTTAAAGTTCGATAAATTTGAAGAAATGAACATCAATGGATCATGATTCAAAGGAGCAGAGGTTGTTTGTTGGCATAAAAATGTTATGCTTCTTTCGCATTGTAGATGCATTGAAACAAGGTTTATGATTGAACATTAAAGGTAATAGATTTTGTGACTCGAGCAATTTGAGCTCAAATTGGTAAATAATGTTTCTATGTTAGTAAGTATTTTTTTGGGCTAGTCACTAAACTGAAAAGGCTTGTGGGTTTCGGAATAAGGCCAAGTCGTACAAATAGTGATGCTTTTCTTTTGAATCTAGCTTGGAAAAGTATGATAAACATTAAAATTGTGTTATTTTATTTCCCCTCATACTTTACCTTCAAGTCATAACCCACAATTTATTCCCACATTTGGAGGGCTATCCCTATCCTATGAGGAAGAAAGCTACTTAAGCTAGGCCTCCTGTGGCCTATAGGAGATAGCCAAACCATTCTTTTTTTGATGTACTATTGGCTACCTTGCAAACCACTCCACAACATAGTTCAAGGGCCCCTAAAGGAATTTGATCTTTCTTTGTTGCTAATTGATTTAATCTTTTGATAAATTACCGGTTGCCTAAAAAATTTTAGCTGTTTAAAAATAATGAATTTAATCATAACTCTAACCATCTTATTTTTCCCTTGTCTTTTGAGCTTGCCGATTATATTGAACAAATTTTACTTGCATATCCCATGCCATTGACATGCCAAAGTTTTGAATTATGGGCCCTTAAATTGGGGTTACCATTAGCTTGAAACAGAGGGTTTAANCCCTTGTAGATAAAAACATGATCAGACCTCTAAAAGATAAAACCTAGTACTATTTGTTGCATTTGAAGATGCCAAAACAGATCACGTACCCTATACGAGATGGGTGTCTAATAAAATAAATAGATAAATGCTGGGAGAAGTGAAGCTGGGCTGGTACTAAATGCATGAGTAGCATGTAACATCTCTCTCATATGAAGTTAAGTCTTATCATTTGTGAGGTCCATACCCGAACTATTGGGTCAAACCTAATTAAGCTTGCTCTTTGGGAGAAATTGGGAAGCAAACACCATAAAATCAAGACAATAAAAAACCGACGGATGAATAGGAACGATTACATACATAATTCCTAACCTTATACCTATTTTCTAGGTGTTACAAATAATATAATTGCCCTAAGAAGAAAAATATACAACAAAATGCTTCACTTACCCTATATCTTAAGCCTCTAAATAGAGAGCATGAGGGATACCCTTATTAGGAATGGCAATGGGTCGGGTTCGGGCCGGGTTTTTCCATATCTAGACCCGACCCGCGGGCCAAGACCCGTGGCTCGAACTTGGCCTATTTACTAAACGGGTTTTTTTTCGAGGGCCTGGACCTACCCCTGTTGGGCCCCACGGGCCCCGCGGGGCCCATTAAGCTTTGCCAGATCAGGGCCCATTCCGTTGCCCAATAAAAAAATAAAAAAAATGTTTGCCTGATACTGATTTTCTCAGCAACCAAACAATAGGGTACACTTAAGAAAACCCAGATCTGAACAGATCGAAAACCCTTTTTTTTTTTAATTACAAAATTTTCCCACATCAAAAGTAAAAACAAGAATTAACATATAGACCCTACAAAATCAAATCAAACATGCCGATCCTATTCAACAAAAATAACACTTAAACTAGAGAACACAAATTTGATTCTTTGAACAAAATGAACGATTTTCAGTGCAAAAGCTTGAGTTCACAACGAGGTGAGAAAGATGAGAGAGTTGTGGCCTTGTGAGGTGGAGGAGGGTCCGACGAGGTGAGGTCCGTGAAGAGAGGTGCTTGATCTTTTGAGGTGCTTGTCGGTGAGGTCGCTTGAGGGAGAGTGGTGACACTAACAGAGCTTGGGACGGTGGCGAAGGCTTGGATTGGCGGTGAGAGGTTGGGTAGTTGGCCAAAGGTGAGATTGAGAGTGAGTGAGATTGTTATTTGTGAGTGAGACTGAAGAGAATAGAGATGAGAGAGGCGGGCTGTGTGAGCTGAAATGAATGAGGATGAGGAATAGAAATTTTAGGGTTTATAACATTATATATATATATATATATGAGGATATTTTACTAATTATAAAATTATATATAACTAGGTCGGGTTGGGTCCGAGTTTGGGCTGGATTTTTACAAAAACCCAGACTCGACTCGGACCCGATTCGGGTTTTTTTTTTTTAAACCCAAACCCGACCCTATTCCTTATCAAGTCGGGTAAAACCCAGCCCATTAGGGTCAAGCCGAGCCAGGTACCCGCGAGTCGGGCAGAAATTGCCATCCCTAACCCTTATAATGCAAATATGAGATGTTACTATTCATTTATATTATCATTTAGAGTAATTTATCATTTTGGCCCATAACGTTTGTTTTATATATGAAAATGATCCCAAATGTTTAAATCTGTCAATTTAGTCCTTAATTTTTTAATATTGTGTCAAAATAGGCTCTCTTGTTAAGTGGTAGATGGAAAAAGTTAATGTAACTAACTGCGATATTTAAATATTAATCTCGATGCTAGCTAGGATGCCATGTAAACTGCCAAATCACATTAAATAATAAACACAATTTTAATCAAGAAAAATTCTACAAACAGAACAATTTTTACAATAGTTGAGTTGACAAATTTTTATTGATTTTCAACTTGACCTACTATTAACATCATTTTTTTAGTTACCATTAACAACTTGCCATCTAAGCACATATAACTTTTTTTTGTCAAAATTAGTTGGTTACTTAAACTTATTGTTTAATGAAAGTAAGCTAAAAATTGCAAAAATAAAGAAATTTAATCTGATTTTTACAAATCCAAGTTTTGGATTTTAGACTATAAAGTATAAACCCATCCTAAACTCAACCACCAAAAAAATTAGATCTACATTTTAAATGTAGCAAACAAAACAATATGACAACCAAAAAAAGTGAGAGAAAGGAACGATTTCTATTCATTTACCATTGAAGCTCCTCCTCATGCCGTTCATCTCTGGTGGGGCCGTGGAAATTTTTTAGGTATTGTAGGTGACTCAGCCACAACACATGGTGGTCGGGATGAAGATAAGATTTGTGGATTTTTGGAGAATCGATTTTGGTGATTTCATAGGATTTAGGTTGCTTTTGTGATTTATTAGGTTTTATTTGATCATTATGGCTGTTTTGAGCTAATTTTGTGATTTCTTGGGCTAGGTTGATTATTGGGATTTGATTTGAGCTAATGTTTTTTATGATTTCAAAGGTTTGGTTTGATTTTGGAATAAAGGTTGTAGGGTTGGGT